>NC_041389.1:332256604-332283892 GCF_002162155.2 Triticum dicoccoides | reverse complement strand
GGTTGCTACTACTCCATCTCCGCAAACTTCCGCCGCTCCCCCCTTCTTCTCGAAGGCGAGAGAGAGCAGCGCTCCGCCCTCCATTGCCACCAGCATCACCAACGCCGTCGACCTCTCCCACCACCTCCGCCATGGCTCCGAAAGCCGACAAGGGGAAGGGCATGAAGTCGGCCGAGGCGCAGCGGCTCGCGGTGCTGCGGAAGGAGCGGGCGATCTTCTCCCCTCAACTCGGTGCGCAGGAGCTGAGGGAGTACTACTACCTCTTCTGGTCGACAGAGACGCGAGCGCATCCGCGCACGAGGGTACTCCCGGCCGCAGAACTGGCTCCAAACGGGTACCCATTCTTCGCGCTGTTCTTCTATTGCGGGCTCTGCCCGCCCTTCTCGGAGTTCTTCTGCGACATAATGAACACCTACGGGCTCCGCCTCCTTGATTTCACCCCCGACGCCGTTCTGACCATGGCAGTTTTCGCACATTTGTGCGAAAACTTTGTCGGAGTCCACCCAAATGTAGCCCTTTTCCGCCACTTCTTCATGCCTCGGGTCAAGAGAGGAGAGCCGCTTGCCAGAGGGATTGCCTGGATCTCGAGAGTCGGCAAGAAGGAGGCGTATCTGGAGGGTGAGCTCCGCAGCAAGTGGGAGGAGTGGAGAGCGGAGTGGTGCTGGATCGTCGAGGAGGACCCGCAGCCATTCACTGCACTGCGCCAAGCCCCAATAGTGTGTGGCAATGATTGGAGCAATGTGGCTCCGGAGGACGACAGGCTGAAGATTGCCGTCACCTGAATCCTTCGCCTTAGGCTTTCCGGGCTCACTGTAGGCGCCGTCGGCGCAGATTTCCTTTGCCGCATCGCCCCCCTGCAGGAGAGGGGGAGACCCGCCTGGGAGTTCAAGAACTCGGCAGATATAATGCGGCTGCGTCCGGGCCTCAACTTCAACTTCACCGTCCTGGAGCTGGATGCGATGCTCCTGGAGTTGTTCAAACGCGACCCCCAGCACCCATTTGTTTTGCCGAGGAGCGTCGTTCCATTGTGCAATAATTCATCGCTTGACCGGATCCGCGCCATGATGCCGTTGTGCGATTCCCACGGAATCGTTCCAACTTGGCAAGAGCCTGCGGATGACGTCGTGCGGGCGTTCTTCGACAACTTGGAAGAAGTGCCGATCCGCGTCGACGAGCAGAAGAGCCTCACCCGCGACACCACCGACACGGAGCTGCAACGCATCGCCACCAGGACGGAGGAGGCTGCGGCAGCTGCTGCTGCGGGCGCGTTCGGGTTCACCGTAGAGGAGGCCGAGGCGGCAGAGGCGGCAAGCCTTGCCGAGCGTGAGGAGTTTGCCGGTGAGGAAGATCTTGCCGGCCCTGAAGCTGAGCCGAACGAGGCCGGCGAGGAAGAGCCCGAGCCTTCAGACAGCTTGCCGCAGGCGGAGCCCCCGGCCCCGCCAAGAAGGCGTCTCCGCAGGGCTGGGGACGTAGCGGGGCGGCAAACGAGCCAACAGCCGCCAAGCCGTGCGACACGCTCTACCGCGGCAAGGAATGTTGCCGCGGGAGCGCCTCACGCTGCTGCGGCAACTGGCGCGGGATCTTCCCAGTCCACCGCCACCGCCCTTGCCAAGCGGGCAAGGGACCCTACTCCTCCGCCTCGCCGCACCGGAGGGGAGCCGGACTTCGATCTCTCCGCGCTCAGCTCCGACGAGGAGGAAGAAGAGTAAGTTTCTTTGGCGTTCTTGTAGTTCTTCAATTCTTGCTGTTTTTGTCTTGTATCTGACTTGCTTCGATCTGAATCCATTCGTTTTCAGGACGCTGGCCCAAAGAGCGGCGAAGAGAGCCAAGGCCCCGGTGATTGTCATCGAAGATGATCCCACCGTGTTAGCAGGTGGTGTGTCTGAGACCACCTTGACAGACCCTGCAGCCACTCCCCAAAGCAGCCCCCAGCGCAGCCCCCAGCGTAAGTTTGTAGTTTACTTCCTGCTGTCGGGCGCGCATGGGTGCTCTTTTCTCTACTGATATCTTGCTTGTTGATTTGTGTAGGAGCAGAACAGCCTCACCAGGAGGGCCCGGAAGCCGCCCCCGAAGTGCCATCCGCTTCGACTACGCCGCCAAGGGAGGAGTCCCCGGCAAGGGAGCGCTCTCCGGCAAGGGACAGTTCTCCGGCAAGGGATGGCACCAGTGATCCTCCGGCGGTTGAGACCGCGACCGCGGATCCTAGTACAGGTAATCTTCTTGCCTGAAAATTTCCCTTGGGCTCTTTTTTCTTCTGAATTTCCTTTCTTGGATTTTTTCTTGATTTTTCTCCCTTCTTCGTTCTTAAGATCCATCTGCTGCGGAGCCAATGGAGACTGATGACGCCGGCAAGGAAGGCGCGCGTGGCAGCAATGACGACGCCGCCACCAACGAGGAAGGGGCCGATGCTGATGAGCTCGCCGGTGAAGAGGCCGCCAAGGCTGCCACCGCAGAAGCTGGCGAGGGGTCGGGCGATCGCACTGACGGCCCTGAGGCCGCAAGAGCGCCAGGCGCTGCGCCGACCGCCGATCCCCTCGCCGCTGCCGCGGAGCCGGGCTCCGAAGAGCCCCAGCCCGGCGCCTACTTGAAGGCCGGCAACGGTATCTTCATCAAGCTTCCCTGGGCGTCAAGCTCCAGGGCGCCGGTCGAAGGAGAAGTTTTTGATGAGGAGCTGCTCGCCTCCGCCGGGCTGTCGTTGGTCGATGCGCCAAGCAGCAGCAGTGGCGAGCCTGAGGAGGAGGAGCTGCTGCGGAAGCTGCTATCACTCTACCGCGCACGACAAGCCAAGCTGGCTTCCCGGGAAGCGCTTGTCGCGAAGGCGGGAGTCGATATGGAGAAACGCGCGGAGGAGCTCCGGGGCCTCAATCAAGAAGCCCTCCGATCCCTGGCACAGGAGCGGGAGCGACTCGCCGAGGAGCGTACAGCCTTCCTTCTCGAGAAGGCCGAAGCTGAGGAGGAACAAAGGCTTGCTGCCGAGAAGCAGTCCGCGCGAGAAGGCGAGTTGGTGCAGCGGAAGGCCAACCTTGACAGCTACGAGGAGGAGCTTGTCGCGTGCGAGGATACACTTGGCGGGGCTCTCAAGGAAGCAAGGGATGTTGCCGCAACTGCAGAGGCCGCCAAGAAGGAGCTGGAGACGAGGGTGACGCAGTTGGAGGCCAACCTCAAGACGAGTGGCGAGGAGCTTGCTGTGCTCAAGCGCGAGCGCGAGAAGGATGTTGCTGCTCATGGTGAGCTGCAGGGTCTTCTCGCTGAAAGGAGCAAGGAGCTCAGCGCCGCCAAGGACTCCAACGCGGATCTCGAGTTGAAGCTGGCTACGCTGACCCAGACGCTGGACGCTGCCAAGGAGCGAGAGGTGACCTTGTCGGAGAAGATCAAGGCCGACAAGGCACTGCTGGCGAGCATCGCTGTTACCCAGAACTCATTTAGGGAGACGGTGGAGCATTGGAACGAGGGTCTGGTGAATATCGCCGCAGTCATCGACGAGGAGCTGGCGCAGTTGGGGATGGAGGACTTCGGGTATCCTTCCGACGAGCATCTCCAACCCAGCGCCAAGCTCAGCCTGTTCTTCAAGGGCGTGGCGACGGCACTCCAGCGACTCCGGGAGAGGATCCCAAAGCAGCTGGCCGACGAGTCGCGCAGGATTTGCGCGGGGGCTCTCCAGAAGGTGCTGATGAAGGTGGCCTTCCGCAACCCAGGTCTCAACCTCACCAACGTCCTCAGGTCCTTGCCGCCTGACGCCGATCTGGATGCGCTCAAGGCCCTTGTCGCACCCATTGTGGACAAGGTGAGCGAGATCAAGAGGGTTGAGGGCGATCACGTAGACTAGGCCGCCCGTTTTCTCTTTCTCCTTGTCGCTACTAGCCATATTATAAGATCAATCTGTTAGAGCTGCGACAAGTTATTTTGTAATATAACTCTATTTCTGTTATCAATTGCTACGTTATTTCCTTTACTAGATTCCTTCCTTTGTATGTTTTTACCCTACGCTTTAAGGGGACTTGTCGGCGCAGGCACCCGAGCCGCGAGCGCTGAGTGCGGGACGTCAGCAGCCTGCTGGCGGTGCCGCTTCCGACAAGAAACCTTGTCGCGGCTAGTTGCAGCACACTTAAGTTGTTGAGCGGACTCGAAACAAAGTAAGGGCGCAACTAGCTACGAGTTGGTTCCTCCGCGCACAGGTTTTCCATACAAAGCCCGGTCGTTCGAGGAAGATAACTTTAAAAATTAAAACTAATTGCTCAAACTTTGGCAACTTAGCTTTTCTATCGTTCGCTTCCCGGCAAGGCGAAACTCCCTTGAATGATGCCTGGTCCACATCATAATCTTCTCCTTTCCCCCCGGCAAACTTGTGTGCGAGGGAACCTTCCTCTCCTTTGTTGAGAAAAAGAAAGAAGAGAAAACGAATATATGGAGCCTTTCGGCTCGTTATTGCTTACCGGAGGTTGGTGCTGCACAAAGTGTCAGATAACGCATGCAAGAAAGAATATAATGCATGAAATTGAAGAGATGTGCGGAGCAGATGAGCTTTACTTATGCACGGGATCTGCGCCCGGCTTTGTACAAAGGATTACATGCAACATCGGCAAGACTTGTACAAAAGGTGGTTGCCGGAACAGGTTCCGGCAACCGTGCCCTACGGGTAAAACTTACGAAGATGCTCAATGTTCCAGGAGTTGCTCACCGGAACGCCATCTTCGGTCTCAAGGCGGACAGCGTCGGGCCTAGTGACTCGTTTCACCCGGTAAGGGCCTTCCCACTTCGGCGTCAACTTGTTAGAATTCTTGGCGGACTGAACGCGCCAAAGAACAAGGTCGCCTTCCTCGAAGCTTCTGGCATTAACTTTGCGGCTATGGTAGCAGCGCAAAGCTTGCTGGTATCGAGCAGCTCGTACAGCAGCCTGAAGACGATCCTCCTCAAGGAGCAGTGCGTCATCTTGTCGCAGCTGCTCTTGCTCAAGCTCATCATAAGCGAGCACTCGAGGTGATCCGTATACGAGTTCCGTGGGGAGAACTGCCTCTGCTCCATAGACTAGAGCGAAAGGCGTCTGGCCAGTGGCTCGATTTGGCGTCGTCCTGATCGACCAAAGAACCACCGGCAGCTCCTCGATCCAATTCCTTCCGCACTTGCGCAGCCTGTCGAAAGTCCTGGTCTTGAGCCCGCGCAGCACTTCAGCATTTGCCCTCTCCGCTTGACCGTTGCTTCTCGGATGAGCAACAGAAGCGAAGCAGACCTTGGCGCCAAGATCTTGGACGTACTGCATGAAGGTGCGGCTCGTGAATTGTGTGCCATTATCGGTGATGATCCTGTTAGGGATCCCGAAACGGCAAACAATCGACCTGAAGAACTTGACTGCCGACTGTGCTGTCACCTTCCTCACTGGTTCCACTTCCGGCCACTTTGTGAACTTGTCGATTGCAACGTACAAGTACTCAAAGCCCCCGACAGCTCGGGGAAAAGGACCGAGGATGTCGAGCCCCCAGACCGAAAATGGCCAGGATAAAGGGATCGTCTGGAGAGCTTGAGCTGGCTGGTGTATCTGCTTGGAATGGAACTGGCACGCTTCACACTTGGTTACTTGTGCAGTTGCATCCTGGAGGGCTGTCGGCCAAAAGAAACCTTGCCGGAACGCTTTGTCGGCAAGTGCTCTTGCGCCAATGTGGTGACCACATATGCCTCCATGTATCTCTGCCAACAGCTTTTGTCCGTCTTCCCGGCAAATACACTTCAATTTCACATCGTTGAGTCTTCTTCTGTACAGTGTGCTGTCAACAAACTGGTACATACTTGACTACCGGGCTACTTTTTCCGCTTCTTCTTGCTCTTCGGGTAGATCTTCTGTCTGAAGGAAATGGACAATCTGCTGTGCCCATGCTGGAGCTTGTGGCTCGACAACAAGGACTAAAGGCACATCTGCTGCTGCGGGAACACCCGCTTCTACGGCAAGAACCTGTGGCTCGGCCGGAGCTTGATGTTCCCCGGCAAGCTTGCCGGGGCAAAACTTGTCGGGAGCGTCTGCTTCAATGGAACAAACACTAAGGTTTGCCGGAGCAGACTGCTCCTCAGCACTCTTGGTGTTGATCTTGGGGACTTTCTTGGCGGCGGCTTCGGGGAGCTCTGCCGGAAAATAGTTGCCAGAAATCAACTTCCTCTTCTTGCTCTGTCCAGTTGATGGTGTTACGGACGGTTGAGTCAGCTTGAGCACAAAGATCCCTGGTTCCACAGGCAACTTTAGTGCGGCGCACTTCGACAGGCCATCAGCAATGTCATTCTGAGCTCTTGGAACATGCTCCATCTGTAGGCCGTCAAAGTGCTCTTCTAGCTTTCTCACTTCATCAACATATGCTTCCATCAACGGACTCTGATAGTTCTTGTTCACTTGGCGGACAACAAGCTGTGAGTCACCCCTGACAATGAGCTTCTTGATCCCAAGGTCTGCTGCGATCCTGAGACCGGCAAGCAATCATTCATACTCTGCAGTATTGTTGGTTGCTTGCTCCTTGGGAAAGTGCATCTGGACTACGTACTTGAGGTTCTCTCCGGTGGGTGCGACAAGCAGCACGCCCGCACCGGCGCCTTGCAGTGAGAAGGCACCATCAAAGTACATCAGCCACTCTTTGCTTGTTTCCTTGACGGGGATGCTCGTTTCTGGAATTTCTTCATCTGGTGTTGGCGTCCATTCTTCTATGAATTCCGCCAATGCTCTGCTTTGGATAGTTGAAGTACTCTCAAACTTTAGGCCAAAGCTTGACAGTTCCAGTGCCCACTCGACAATCCTGCATGTTGCTTCTGGATTTTGCAGTATCCTTTTCAGCGGAAAACGAGTGACGACTGTGATCTCATGTGCTTGGAAGTAATGGCGCAGCTTTCTCGAGGCCATGAGGAGGCCAAAAAGCAATTTCTGCACACTTGAGTACCTTGACCTAGCCCCCTGCAGAAGGGAACTGACAAAGTAAATTGGGCGCTGCACCATTCTCTTCTGCATCTTCTCATGCTCCTGCGCAGATCCATCCTTGTCAGGACCAGAGCTTGCCGGACCAGAGCTTGTCGGCGAAGCCCCCTGCTTGTCGTTGGATGCATCTGTCGTGGTTGCTGGCTCATCATCTGCCTCCCTCTCCGCCACTAACGCAGCACTAACCACTTGATTGGTTGCCGCTATATACATCAGCAACTTCTCTTGCGGCCTAGGTGCGACAAGTGTTGGAGTGGAGGACAGGTATTTCTTCAAGTCCTGCAGCGCAGCCGCCACCTCCGAAGTCCATTTCATTGGACCTGCCTTCTTCAAAATTTTGAAGAAAGGCAGGGTGCGCTCAGCAGATCTAGAGATAAACCTGCTGAGAGCAGCCATGCAACCGGCAAGCCTTCGTACATCCTTGACGCGCTTTGGTGCTTCAATCTGCTCAATGGCCTTGATCTTGTCGGGATTGGCTTCAATTCCCCGCTGAGACACGAAGAACCCGAGAAGCTTGCCGGAAGGGACTCCAAACACGCACTTCTCGGGGTTGAGCTTGAGGTTGATCTTGCGCAGATTTGCAAATGTTTTGTCCAAATCTTGAATCAGAGTTGCTTTGTCCTTGCTTTTGACCACTATGTCATCCATGTATGCCTCCACATTTCTGTGCATTTGTGGCTCAAAAGCGTGGTGGACTACCCTTGCAAATGTTGAACCAGCATTCTTCAAACCGAAAGGCATCCGTACGAAACAGTATGTGCCACACGGGGTGATGAATGCGGTCTTCTCCTCATCCTCTTCTGCCATGAAGATCTGATGGTATCCTGAGTATGCGTCAAGAAATGAAAGCAAATCACATCCGGCCGTGGAGTCAACAATCTGGTCGATGCACGGCAAAGGAAATGGGTCTTTGGGACAAGCTTTATTGACATCAGTGAAGTCGATACAAAGCCTCCATTTCCCATTTGCCTTGCGCACGACAACTGGATTGGCCAACCACGTAGGATGGAGCACTCCTCTGACAAGGCCTGCTGCTTCCAACTTCTTGATTTCTTCTGCAATGAATTCTTGGCGCTCCACTGCCTGTTTCCTGACTTTCTGCTTGACGGGCCGTGCATGAGGACAGACAGCAAGGTGGTGCTCAATTACTTTCCTGGGAACACCGGGGATGTCAGACGGTTGCCACGCAAACACATCGACATTCGCCCGTAGGAAAGCAACGAGCGCGCTTTCCTATTTGGGGTCGAGAGTGGCACTGATGGTGAAGGCACCACCAGTGCCGTCCTCCTTGGCGGACACCTTCTTGGTCTCAGGTGGAGCTGTCATTGCCTTCTTACACTTGCCGGTGGAGCTCGATGGTGCGTCCTCGACGGTAGCGCAGCACTCCGAAGAGGTGCACTTGCCGGAGTGGGCATCAGAGCTTTTACCGGACTTGGTCTTCTTGTTCCCCCCCGGGAGCTTCAGCGGCAAGTGACTTGTGATCTGTTGCGGCTGTTGCTTCCCGGTAGATCTTGTCGGCGCAGATAAGAGCATCCTTCTTGTCGCCAGGGACAGAGATGACACTTATCGGGCCTGGCATCTTCAGCACGTTGTAGGCATAGTGAGAGGCTGCCATGAATTTGGCGAGTGCTGGACGGCCGAGTATTCCATTGTAAGGCAATGGGAAGTCAGCAACGTCAAAAGTAACCCTCTCAGTCCTGAAGTTCAACTCGCTGCCAAATGTTACCGGCAACGTGATCTTTCCCTTTGGCTTGCTCCTTCCCGGATTGATTCCTTGGAACGTACCGGTTTCTTCGAGCTCGCTGTCAGGGATCTGGAGTTTCTGGAGCACCGCGGAGGAGATCAGGTTCAAGCCCGCCCCGCCGTCAACTAACATCTTAGTGACCTTGATAGTTGGTGAAACCAACATCGGCAAGCACCCGACCGCAGTTATGCGATCAGGGTGGTCCTCAATATCAAAGATGATAGGCTTGCTGGACCATTTCAGAGGCTTGCGTGACTCGACGGGTTGTTCTGCTGCATTAACTTCCCGCACCCACTGCTTGAGCTGGCGGTGCGAAGTATGCAGAGAAGCACCGCCGTCAACGCACAGGACCTCTGTGGCTTTCTGGAACTCCTGCTCATCAGTCTCCTCATCATCCATGTCTTCATCGTCGTCGTCATCTTCATCCTTGTCGCGGCCGCGAGGAGGTCTGTCTCCTTGCCGCTGCTTGGCCTTGCCGCGGCGTCCTCCTCGGCCGGGACGTTTCTTGCTGGATCCTCCAGCACCTTCCTGGGCTTTCTCCTTGTCGCGCCGCTCATATTCAGCTTTCTGTTGCTCAACAAGCTGCTCGACTTTCTTGCAGCTCTGGAGATCGTGGCCCTTAGTGCGGTGGATTTTGCAGTACTGCTTGTTGGTGTCGTCCTGCTTGTCGGCAACTGCCACAGCTGCGGCAACCTCCTTGCCGGAGTTACCAGCTTTGGCTTCTTTGCCGGACTGCTCTACAGCTAGCACCTCTTTGCCTTTCTTTTTCCTGTTATTCCGCCGCCGGTTTTTCTTTGCCGGGGCAGCATCATCACTGTCAGATCCTCCTGCTCCTATGTTCTCTCCAGGGAGTCTCCTCCCTTCCTCAGCATGCGCACACTTGTCGGCCAGGGCATATAGCTCACTGACGTCTCTGATCTTGCACATCGCCATCTCCTCCCGCATCCTGCGGTTTCGCATGTTCTGATGGAACGCGCTGATCACCGCGGTAGGGTGGACGTCTGGGATGTTGTGTTGTACGCTGCTGAATCTCTGAATGTACTTGCGCAGGGGTTCTCCTTCCTTCTGGGCGAGCAGATGAAGGTCACTCTCTTGGCCATGAGGCTTGTGGCCGCCTGTGAAGGCGCCGACAAACTGATGGCATAGATCGGCCCAAGAGGATATGTAGTTGTCCGGCAAGTGCATGAGCCAAGATCTGACGTTGGGTTTGAGCACCAACGGGAAATAGTTGGCAAGGATCTTGTCGTCCCGTCCCCCGGCAGCCTGCACCGCAATGGTGTAGATGCTGAGGAACTCCGATGGATGCGTCTTGCCGTCGTACTTCTCTGGTACGTCTGGCTTGAAGTTCTTCGTGTTGGGCCACTGGACTTGCCGCAGCTCACGAGTGAACGCAGGACAACCTACCACATACGGCAAGTCGCCTGGTTCCCCTGGTGCATGCATGTCAACAGAGGGCCCAGCGCGCTTGTCAGATTGACGTCGCGCCTCTCTTCGACGCTCGATGCGAGTACGAGCGTCTTCTTGCTGTCGATCGCGAAGAATTTGGCGCTGATCGCGACGATCTCGTGGATCCGGCGATGCGGTGGAGTCGCTGTCGAGGTGGATCCGGCGAGTCGGCGATCTTGGCCTTCGGGGTGGTGATTGCATGGTGGTCGCACCCCCACAAGTTTCGTCGCCACCGGCTCGCGCCTGGCAACCTTGCCGCGGCAGCGACGCGCTCGGCTGCCGCGGAGTGTCGCCGTTGGCGTAGCCGATGAGACTCTGAATGGTGGCCCTCCATTCGTTGATCTTGTCCGACGTCGGAGGGTAATCCAGGAGCAGTTGAGCTCGCGCCAAAGCTTCTGCCGGAGTGGTGGGTGGCAGTGGCGGACGACGCGAGGAGCGGGATGTGCTCGGACTTCTAACTATGTTAGAAGGAGCATTATCCCGTCCGTGCGACCGTGTCTCGCTCGTGCTGGTACGCTGGCGTGCATGCTGGTCTTGAGCGCCCCGGGATCCACCAGCTTGATCTTGGCCCAACAAACGTATGGTACTGCGAGTACCATGATGCTGTCGGTCCTGCGCCTCCTGAGATGGGCGCGGAACAAGCGCGGACGTCGAGGTCTGCGCCGCCTTGCCCTTGGACCTGGCAGCGTCGTGAGCTTCCTCGTCGACGTCCGCCCTTCCGCCAACGTCTACCCCACCACCCGTTTGCTCCGGTGGTGGTGGGATCGACGTGGACGGAACAGCTGCCTCCAAAGCCTTCTTCTTCGGTGGCATGTTGATGAAGAAAAATGAAGATCTAGCTCGTGTGAACGCCGGATCAGGTTCACGCAATCTCGACGCCCCTACCTGGCACGCCAAAGATGTCGGGGAAACTGATCCACGAACACCTATGGGGCCGGCGGACCGGGCCCCTTTCGGTTCGGCGGGGGGCGGAGGTCGCACGAAGAGCGGATCGAGGCGAGGCACGAAGAGCGGATCGAGGCCAGGCCACTGTTATCGAACACTCTTGAAAGTAGTGTCGGAGCTTCCGGGATGCCATGAACACCGCGTATGCTATCTTCTGATAGTGCGGGTAACGGGACTTGCAGGGGGTTAACACAGTGGATACATAGTATACTGGTTTTTGAAGAGGGAATTTATGCCCTTCTGTCTCTCGTTCGACGATGAGTACCGCGCTTAGAACTTGATGCGTTGCTGCGATGTATAACAACATTGGTTCGCCCAGGTTGGGTGCAGCCAGGACCGGATTTGTTGCCAATATGGCCTTTATTTCTTCGAGTCCGGCGGTGGCAGCATCCGTCCACTCGAAGCGTTTGGTGCGCCTAAGGAGGCGATAGAGGGGCAATGCCTTTTCTCCTAGACGGGAGATAAAGCGGCTTAGAGCCGCCACGCATCCAGTCAATTTTTGTATTTGCTTGAGGTCTTTTGGGATATCTAGCTGTGACAGAGCTCGGATCTTGGCTGGGTTTGCTTCAATTCCTCTACCGGATACGATGAAGCCCAGCAGCTTTCCAGTTGTGTCGGGGAAACTGATCCACGAACACCTATGGGGCCGGCGGACCGGGGCCCTTTTGGTTCGGCGGGGGGCGGAGGTCGCACGAAGAGCGGATCGAGGCGAGGCACACGAGCAGTTTACCCAGCTTAGGAGCTCTCCGGAGAGATAATACTCCTACTGCTGCTTGTTTGATTATATTGTGTTCTTGCTCGAGAGAGAGCTAAGTGTTTTTCTGGCTTCCGAATGATCTGAACCCCCCCCCTACGTTGCGCATGGGCCTCCTTTTATATGCTCAAGGGGTCACCGACAGGTGGCAACACAGAGAAGGCTAAAAGTGTAAAAAGAGAGGTGGTTGGTATAGTTACTTGTACAGTGCACCCTACCTAACTCCGACGGCAGGGGACAAGGGCATTAAATGCCCGTCTGTGTAGCCGAAACAGTGCAGAAAGGTACCATCAGGGACGCCACCGCCCGCCATGATGGCAGTCTTGTCAGCTTCGCATGCCACCGTGCACCGCTGGCTGCACAGCCTTCCGCCACGCGCGCCTGGAGAGGCCCCCAGAGCGACACATTGGTGGATGCACTGGAGCGAGGGTGCAGAGTGGCCGCCTGCCGCGGCAAGCGCCTTGCCGCAGCCGTTGTCTTGTCGGGCCCGGAAGCTTGTCGCTCACTGGGCCTTGCCGGGACGCGCGGCACGTCGCGGCAAGCTCCTTGAAATGCCTTGGTTGGCCTTCCCGGCAAGCTCCTCTTGCCGGGGCCTTGTCTCCTTGGCTTGAATACTTTGTTCTTGAATGGCTCCAAAGGAAGCACGGAGGACCTTGGCGGTCGCCCGGCAAGCCTTGCCGCGGGGCGCTGCAACTGCCCGTGCACAAGTTCAGGATACTAGGGTACCCCTATTCTAGTACACTGACAAGCTGGTACGCCGAAAACGCATTTTTCCAGATTCAGCTTGATGTCATATGCTCTGAGGTTGTCGAATGTGAGCCTCAAGTCGTCTACTAGAGTTTCGACGTGTTTAGTTTTGACGACTACGTCGTCTACGTATGCCTCTACTATTTTGCCAATCTGGGTAGCCGGACATGTCTGAATCATGCGCTGATATGTTGCGCCGGCGTTTTTAAGTCCGAAGGGCATCGTGTTGAAGCAGAATGGTCCATATGGAGTGATGAATGACGTTGCGGCTTGATCCGCTTCTGCCATCTTGATTTGATGATAGCCGGAGTATGCGTCCAGGAAGCACAATGAGTCGTGCCCTGCAGTGGCATCCATGATTTGGTCGATGCGGGGGAGGGGGAAGGGATCCTTTGGGCAGGCTTTATTTAGGTCTTTGAAATCGACACATAGGCGCCAGGATTTGTCCTTCTTTGGTACCATTACCAGGTTTGCTAGCCAATCCGGATGTTTGATGTCTCTGATGAATCCGGCTTCCAATAGTTTGGCTAGCTCTTCTCCCATTGCCTGTCTTTTGGGTTTGGAAAATCGTCGAAGAGCCTGTTTGACTGGCTTGAATCCTTTTAGGATGTTTAGGCTATGTTCTGCCAATCTGCGTGGGATTCCGGGCATATCTGAGGGGTGCCAGGCAAAAATGTCCCAATTTTCCCGAAGGAATTCTCGCAGTGCGGCGTCTACATCAGGGTTCAATTGTGCCCCAATGGAGGTCATCTTTGTTGGGTCCGTTGGGTGGACCTGGAATTTTACTATTTCATCTGCTGGTTTAAAGGAGGTGGACTTGGATATCTTATCGAGTATCACATCGTCCCTATTCACCGTAGAGCGCAGCGCGGTGAGTTCCTCTGCCGCTAGGGCGTCGGATAGTGCCTCTAAGGCTAATGCGGCTGTCTTGTTTTCGGCGCGGAGTGCTATGTCCGGATCACTAATGAGAGTGATTATTCCACCGGGCCCAGGCATTTTGAGCTTCATGTACCCGTAATGGGG
This sequence comes from Triticum dicoccoides, assembly GCF_002162155.2. Classification (NCBI taxonomy): domain Eukaryota; kingdom Viridiplantae; phylum Streptophyta; class Magnoliopsida; order Poales; family Poaceae; genus Triticum; species Triticum dicoccoides. Next base: position 332,270,287 of record NC_041389.1, on the reverse strand, counting down.
TACGGCTTGAAAAATTGTGAATGCCTCTCGTCCTAATATAGCGTGATATCCGCTGTTGAACGGGGCCACTTGGAACATGACTTCTTCGGATCTGTAATTGTCCGGCGAGCCGAATACCACATCGAGTGTGATTTTTCCTGTGCAGCGCGCCTCCCGGCTAGGGATTATTCCTCTAAAGGTTGTGCTGCTTCGCTCAATGCGGCTCCAGTCTATTTCCATTTTTTGAAGGGTTTCCTCGTAGATGAGGTTTAATCCGCTGCCGCCATCCATGAGGACTTTTGTAAGTCGATAGCCGTCCACTATTGGACTAAGTACCAGTGCGGCTGGAGCTCGGGCTGTTCGGAATTTAAGTTCGTCGCTGGCGTTGAAGGTGATGGCTGTGTTGCTCCATGGATTGGTTGTTGCTACTTGGTAGACTTCGGCGAGGCTGCGGATTGTTCGTTTCCGCATATTATTTGATGCGAAAGTCTCGAAGACTGTTGATACCGTACCGATGTTGTTGGAGTGGTTTTCCGGGGCTAGAAGCTCCTCTCCACTTTTGGCCACCTGCCGTAATATCCAACATGCTCGAAGGCTATGTGTTGGGACGGCGCCTTCTGTACTGTGAATTTTACAGGGTCCGCTAAGCCATCCCTCCAGTACGGTTCCGTGCCCTTTATGGTGTTTTTGCTTTTTGGTTTTTGTATCTGGTGCCTGAGTGTAATGCACCCTTTTGTTGCGGACTAGGGTTGTATTCGGGGCCGGATTGTCCCAAAACTTATTTTCAGTTGTCCGGAAACTCTCCATCGCACAGTACTTTCGTACTATGGACGCCAGGTCGGCGAAGCGTGTAATTTCACGACGGCTGACGGCGTTCAAGATTCCCTCGTCCGTGCAATTATTGCAAAAAATTGAGATTGCGTTTTCCTCTCGGCAGTCCTTTATCCTGTCCATAACCAGGAGGAATCTGGCCTAGTAGTGATGTACTGTCTCAGCGGGCTCTTGCCGGATTAGAGATAGATCGCATACGTCTGGGCGGGTGGGTGGAATCAAGTCTGGAACCCTACCCATCTCAAGGCTCGAAGGCCGAGAAGTTTCCAAATTTGGAAGCTTGGATTGCTGGACGTTGTCCAACGAGTCTGGTCCGATGCCTGACTTTAAGTTCAGTGCTTGATCAAAGTCCGTCCCTCCGCGGGAATCCGGCATGGGGGGTTCGGGAGCCCGGACCTGACTAGTTTTCAATACAGGAGAAGAGTCGCCGCATTGTTCCTCTACCACTGCAACGTGGTCGGTGACCTGGGGAGAGTTAATCTCTCTCAGATCGGTTTTAAGCCCAATCTGACTGTAGTCTGTAGCGACTCCCAGGGCAGCGATGCGATCCAAGAGCTCGTTTATGGACGAGAGCTCTATTGGATCCAGCCGCTCGGCGAATTCCGAGCGGATGTGAAGATTGCTTTTGACGACTTGAGAGGTCATTGTCGAAGCGGTGGTCGGACAGGCGGTCATAAGAAAACCACCTAGCCGGATAGTTTGGCCGGCGGCCAAGGCTCCTTTGGCGAAAATACCGTCCTTGAAGACGGGAGGAGGCATCCTTCCTATCGGTGACGGCACAGAGGAACTCTCAATGAAAGCACCAATGTCGGTGTCAAAACCGGCGGATCTCGGGTAGGGGGTCCCGAACTGTGCATCTAGGCGGATGGTAACAGGAGACAAGGGACATGATGTTTTACCCAGGTTCGGGCCCTCTTGATGGAGGTAAAACCCTACGTCCTGCTTGATTGATATTGATATTGTGGATGTTTACAAGAGTGGATCTACCACGAGATCAAGGAGGCTAAACCCTAGAAGCTAGCCTATGGTATGATTGTAATGGTTGTTGTCCTACGGACTAGAGCCATCCGGTTTATATAGACACCGGAGAGGGCTAGGGTTACATAGAGTCGGTTACAATGGTAGGAGATCTACATATCCGTATCACCAAGCTTGCCTTCCACGCCAAGGAAAGTCCCATCCGGACACGGGACGAAGTCTTCAATCTTGTATCTTCATAGTCTTGGAGTCCGGTCGATGATGATAGTCCGGCCGATGATAGTTCGGCCGATGATGGTAGTCCAGCTATCCGGACACCCCCTAATCCGGGACTCCCTCAACGGGGGCGCCCGCCGATGGGGGCCGTCTGGGCGTCGCGGGAAGAGAGGGCGGCTCGGCGCTCGGCACAAGCCCGACGTGCGTCTGACATGGACGCGATGGTCGGAGAAGAACAGGGCAACGGGAGGTGAATTCCGGTGCACCCCTACCTGGCACGCCAAATGTCGAATTTCAGGTTCCGGCAGACCCTTGAGGTTCGAACACTGGGGTGCGCGCAGAGATTACGCCCTTTGTCTACCTGCTCATCGCCGAATCGCTAGGATCTAAACTACGAAAAGATCAACACAAGAGACACAGGGTTTATACTGGTTCAGGCCACCATTGTGGTGTAATACCCTACTCCAGTGTGTGGTGTGGTGGATTGCCTCTTGGGCTGATGATGAACAATACAAGGAAGAACAGCCTCGCGAGGGTCTGTTCTTGGCTGGTGCGATGAACTACTAGGAGGAGTTCAATCGCTCTATCTATCTCTCTCTCTCTCTCTCTCTATCCTAGATGTATGCCAGATACCAGGTACTAGATACCAGATGATCAGATGATCAGATGATCAGATGATCAGATGATCAGATGATCAGATGATCAGATGATACCCCTACCCTGGGGGTGGCTAGTCCTATTTATAGGCAAAGGCCCTGGGCCTCTTCCCAAATATTGAGCGGGAAGGGCGCCAACGATTGGCCATTTTGAAGGGGAACAGCGGGTACACTTATCTTGACTAAAGTTGGTCCTCGCCTGTCAAAGGCTCTGGTGGTGACGTCGGCTTGGGCTCCACAATGACCTCCATCCTGTCGTTGGACTGGTCTTGGTCTTGTTGCACCGAAATGGATGCCTTTGCTTGATGCTCTTGCCTGCGCTTGCTCCCCTTGCGCCAAAGAGGAAAGGAGGACACTGCGCGGGCTGGCGCCCGACTGGCGCCCTTGGTCGTCATGGCTTGCGTCATGGGAACCTCGCGAGGTACCCCGCCTTGAACTCTCCGCCTCCTCGCGAGGTAGCATGATGAGGCCGTGCCTGAGGAAGCTCTTTGTCGTTCGCCCCGCGAGGCTTGGCCCCTCGCGAGGGTCTTGAGCTTGTGTTGATGAAGATAGGCTGTGCTGGGCCCCCCCTTTGAGCCACGCCGCAGGCCGCAGGCAGGCAAGTCTGGGGACCCCCGTTCCCAGAACGCCAACAGCCTCCGGAGGCGTCTCGCTCTCCAGGGCATCTGAGCTTAGCGAATCCTCCGAGGAGGACTGTTCAGCGCGAGACCTCACCGGGCTGCACAAAGTAGGGCGCAAGTTAAAATATTGCACCTTAGTAATCCTGGGTGCTTAGGCGTATTCGGATTTCGTGTACTCACGATTTTACCAGGGGCTAGACCCTAGGATCCCACTCCGGGCTGCTATTGGCAGCCGTGGTGGACGCCTCTGGGAGGGAATTTTTTTCCCTCTTCAGCGATTCGACCTCCAAAGATGAGGAGGCCGTCCTTTTCTTTCCTCCCCCCATGGAGGACTCGTCTTCTTCCTCCTCCTCTTTGTCTTTGGAGGAAGGATGGGCGCTGAAGTCTTCGGATTTTGTGTCCGAAGCACCGCGGAGACGAAGGCCGCTTTGGGTCTCCTAGGCCTTCTTGGAGCCCTCTTTCTTCGACGCCTCGTAAGGCGCTGGGATCAGCATCTTTGTCAGAAGAGGTCCTGCCGGTTCCTCCGGCGGCGGGGCCGGACAGTGTATCCGCCCCACCTTCTTCGTCCATTCCTGGGATAATTGCAGAAAGCATGATAAAGCGTCTCCCTCGGGATATGCCAGCTAAACATGGATAGACAGAACATAGCGATGACTTACCAGACTTGCGGGACGGGACAGTTGATACCCGCAGTCCTCGGCGGAGCTCGGCCACGGTTTACCGGACTTGAAGAGCACCTTCCAGATGTCCTTGTGTGAGGAGCTATAGAGCTCCCGTAGGGTCTGGTGCTCGGCCCGGTCGTATTCCCACAAATTGCAGGCTCGGTGCTGGCAAGGGAGAACCAGGCGAACTAACATCACCTGGAATACATTGACAAGTTTGACATCCTTGTCTACCACGCTCTAGATGCGTGTTTGTAGCACCGACAGCTTGTCGGATGAGGACCAGTTCAGGCCCTTCTTGGGCCAGGACGTGATCCACAGGGGGGCTTTGGATCTGAATTCAGGAGCAGCGGCCCACTTTTTACCGCGCGGCTCGGTGATATAGAACCACTGCTGCTGCCACTCCTTGACGGAATCATTGAAGGTGCCCGTCGGCCATGTGACCTTGGGCATCTTGCTCACCATGGCGCCGCCGCACTCTGCATGCTCGCCGTTCACCACCTTGGGCTTCACATTGAAGATCTTCAGCCATAAGCCGAAGTGGGGCGAAATACGGAGAAAGGCCTCACACACGACGATAAACATCGAGATGTTAAGGAAAGAATTAGGGGACAGATCATGAAAATCAATCCCGTAATAATACAGGATGCCGTGAACAAATGGGTGAAGGGGAAACCCAAGCCCGTGGACAAAATGAGGAAGAAACACGACCCTCTTGTGGGGCTCCGGATTGGGGACGATCCCCGCCGTCGGAAGACGATGCCCGATTTTCTTGGCCAGGTACCCGGCCTCTCGAAGCTTCTTGATATCCTTCTCCCGAACGGTAGAGGCCATCCATTTGCCTCCTGCTCCTGATCCGAACATCTTTGGAGAACCTCTTTTCGGTGGAGGAGATGAGTGCTTGGGCGCTAGGGCTCGAGCGAAGGGGAATGGACGAGTGGAAGGGAAAGGCGTGGGTAAGGAAGAAGAGGCCTTATCTCTTTATAGAGGCAATAAAAATTTTTACACCTCCCTACTTCCCTGGTGGAACCCGTTTGTTCCCCACTCGCCGCGATTGGCAGTGCGATTGGGCTACCCGTGCCCGTATTGATGAAAGCCCCGCGATAAGGGGAACACGATTTCTGCTTCGACAAGACGTGCCCGGGAAACCGCCTCGCAATATGTGTGGTGGCTGGCTGTGGGAAGACGGTCCAAATAATAACTCGACCATGGTGTGATCTCACATTATCTACAGATGTCAGCAGATTATATTCGTGGAATATCGTTCTCTCTACGATGGCATGTGAAAATCGTCTTGCAGAGCCGGACACGACTTATGTGTTCGAGACTTACTTTGGAGTATTCGGAGATGGAACCCGCCTTGCAATGCCGAAGACAATCTACGCGCCGGACTCATCATCATTGAAGCCTGGTTCAGGGGATATTGAGGGAGTCCTGGATTAGGGGGTATCCGGACAGCCGGACTATATACTTTGGCCGGATTGTTGGACCATGAAGATACAATACTCAAGACTTCATCCCGTGTCTGGATGGGACTCTCCTTTGCGTGGAAGACAAGCTTGGCGATCCGGATATTAGATTTCCTTCTTTGTAACTGACTTTGTGTAACCCTAGCCTCCTCTGGTGTCTATATAAACCGGAGGGTTTAGTCCGTAGAGGCACAATCATAATCATCATAGGCTAGCTTCTAGGGTTTAGCCTCTACGATCTCGTGGTAGATCAACTCTTGTAATACTCATATCATCAAGATCAATCAAGCAGGAAGTAGGGTTTTACCTCCATTAAGAGGGCCCGAACCTGGGTAAAACATCGTGTCCCCTGCCTCCTATTACCATTAGCCTTAGATGCACAGATCGGGACCCCCTATCCGAGATCCGCCGGTTTTGACACCGACAGTGGATGCTTCTAGGGTTTCTAGAATATTTCTGAATTTATAGGCCAAGGTAGGAGGTCAGGGGGTCTTCGAGGGGTCCACAAGCCCTAGGGTTGCCCCCCGGAGCGCGCCCCCTGGCTTGTCGTCTCCTCGGGGCTTCTCTGACTTGGACTCCAAGTCCCACGTGTGACTTCTGGTCCAAGAAAAATTATCGCAAAAGTTTTATTCCATTTGGGCTTCGTTTGATATTCCTTTTCTGCGAAACTCAAAAACAAGGAAAAAACAGAAACTCGCACTGGGCTCTAGGTTAATAAGTTAGTGACAAAAGTAATATAAAATAGCATATTAATGCATATAAAACATCCAAAGTAGATAATATAATAGCATGGAACAATAAAAAATAGATACGTTGAAGACGTATCAACCAAATAGAAATCTAACATTTTCCAAATTTTAATTGTTTGCAGATTTTAGCAACTAGTGCAAGTAAAGCAATCAACCTACACATGCAATTCTAAGAGTGTAGCAGCAAAAAGTAAGACATTGCATATGAAGGTAAAGGGACGGGTTTGGAGAAGGCAAATGCAATGTAGACACGGAGATTTTTGGCGTGGTCCCGATAGGTGGTGCTATCGTACGTCCACATTGATGGAGACTTCAACCCACGAAGGGTAATGGCTGCGCAAGTCCACGAAGGTTCCACGAAGAAGTAACCTTGTCTATCCCACCATGGCCATCGCCCACGAAGGACTTGCCTCACTCGGGTAGATCTTCACGAAGTAGGCAATCTCCTTTCCCTTACAAACTTCTTGGTTCAACTCCACAATCTTGTCAGAGGCTCCCAAGCAACACCTAACCAATCTAAGAGACACCACTCTCCAAAAGGTAATAAATGGTGTGTTGATGATGAACTCCTTGCTCTTGTGCTTCAAATGGTAGTCTCCCCAACACTCAACTCTCTCTCATGGATTTGGCTATGGTGGAAAGATGATATGAGTGGAAAGCAACTTGGGGAAGGCTAGAGATCAAGATTCTTGTGGAAGGATTGGAATATCTTGGTCTCAACACATGATTAGGTGGTTCTCTCTTAGAAAATGAGTAGTGGAAGGGTAGGCACGTTTTGATGGCTCTCACTCAAATGGAGATGGGGTGGAGGGGTATCTATAGCCTCCACACAAAATCCAACCGCTACACATTTGACCCAACTCGGTTAGACCAAATAGAAGAACTCAGTGAGACTGATTCAGTTCAAAATGTGAATGTTAAGAATCTCGATGGGACTGACTGGAACAACTCGGTGGGACCGATGTGCTAGGGCTAGGGAAAAACCTCATCTCGGTGAGACCAAATGCTTGAACTCGGTGAGACCGATTTCAGCAAAGAGCAAACAGAGAGTTGGTCAAGCAAACTCGATGGGATCGATTTCTCATTTCGGTGAGACTGAAATGTTACAAAGGGAAACAAAGAGTTTGTAGGGCCATCTCAGTGAGACCGAGATACGTATCGGTGTGACTGAATTGTCTAGGGTTTCTGGCAGTGGCTATGTCAACTGAACTCGGTGGCGCCGGATAGATCAAATTGGTGGGTTCGAGTTTGACTTTAGGTTTTGGACATATGTGGAAATGAGAAAGTGGTTGAGGGTTTTGGAGCAATATCACTAAGCACTTTGAGCCAGTAGACCATTAAGCAACACCTCATCCCCTTTTAATATTATTGGCTTTCTATGGACTCAATGTGATCTTGGATCACTAAAATGAAAATGAAGAGTCTTGAGCCTTTGCCAATCTTTGTCCTTAGCATTTTGAGGGGTCCACATCTTGAATCACTGTGAACTCAATGAGCTATATGTTGTTATGAATTACCAAAACCACCCGGGGATTAGTTGCACTTTCAACCTCCCCCTTTTTGGTAATTGATGACAACATATAGATCAAAGCTTTGACAAATGATAATATCAATGAAATACATCGTCGCTTTGAGTAGTATGTGATAAGCAAGAGCTCCCCCTAAATTGTATCGGTGTGACTGAATTGTCTAGGGTTTCTAGCAGTGGCTATGTCAACTGAACTCGGTGGCGCCAGATAGATCAAATCGGTGGGGCCGAGTTTGATTTTGAGTTTTGGGCATATCTGGAAATGAGAAAGTGGCTGAGGGTTTTGGAGCAATCATTAAGCACTTTGAGCAAGTAGACCATTAAGCAACACCTCATCCCCTTTTAATAGTATTGGCTTTCCTATTCAATGTGATCTTGGATCACTAAAATAGAAATGAAGAGTCTTGAGCTTTTGCCAATATGTGTCCTTAGCATTTTGAAGGGGTTCCACATCCTCTTGTCCTTACCACGCCATTGTTGAACTCATCGGAAATATACTGGATAAAAGTATTAGTCCAACAAGAGATATGTTGACATTAATTACCAAAATCACCCAGGGAGCACTTGTGCTTTCAATATGCCCCTTTTTGGTAATTGATGACAACATACATCAAATCTTAGGATTAAAGATATACATGGTATTAAGTAAAACTTTGGAAAGACAACATACATCAAAGCTTATGATTAAATATATACATGGTATTAAGTAAAGCTTTGGAAAGACATGTAACATGCATAGGCTCCCCCTACATGTATGCAATCATGTGAATTTGGAATATGAGAACATGTGAATGCATAAACATGACAGAGCAAACAATGATTTACATGCATCTTGGCTATATGCATCAGAATAAATGATGTGTATAAGATAGTGTACCTCCATGTTCATGAATCCTTCTTGCAAACAGTATGTACATAAGCAAGTGATCATCATGCATATGAGTGTGATACATATACTTACCTAGTGGTCTTGGGCTGGCTTTAGAGGGAGTGGACTTGAGAAAACAAGGTTAGATAACACAAGAGCACTCTAGATAAAGCAATTTTAGGAAACCACAAGAGTAGCAAGACTGGGATAACATGTAATGGGTGAGTACTAGGTACTCTACTTCGATACTGACATGTCCCCAAAGATTTTAAAGATATGTAATGAATTCCAAAGATTTTCTTCCCTAGATATGGACTCTTTCTCCCCTTGAATCTGATATTGGATAATGGGATAAGGTAGGGTGAGTGAAAATCAGAGCAATCAGAGCAAGAAATGGTACAATCAACCAAAATTCAGAGCAATGGGAATATTAGCAATAGCTAAGATCAAACAAGTTGACATGTCTTTTCCCTCTAAAATACACATGACTTCTCTCCTCTTAGATTACTAGCAACTAGAAGAGCTTAGATGTGCTCATACGGTAAGATTTGATGTGCTCTCTCTCCCCCCTTTGACATCAATTTCCAAGATGGGCACTTCTGGAGCATGAGTCAAATAGGTGTGGTCCTTGAGACACACTTCAAAGCGGCATGTAGTTTAAGATGCGGGTAGAGGATAAGAATCATTGAGTGGAGATGAAGAAGATAGGTAGTAAAAATGGCAAAACATTTTCTCGTAATTGAAATAAGTGACGCCGATTGGTTTTCATCGGTGACGCCGAATGAGCAGAGTCACAGAAGATCATGATCGGTGCGACCGAGTTAGTCCATCTCAGTTGAACTGATGAACTATTCACAAGGAAACCTTGTGTTTCGGTTAGGCCGATAGGGTTGAATCCGAGGGACCGACTTCAACACAGAGTAAATATTTTGTCAACTCAACTCACTTAGAAAATTAAATCTCACAAGGATTTGCAATGAATTAGACACATAAGTTATAGAGAAAAATATACATAAGAAAAGAGATCTAGATGAAGTTCTTTTTTTATAAGGTGAATGAGATAGCAAGAAATATATGCAAGAACACAAATTAAGTTAATAGAGAAACACTAGAGAACTTCATCTAGAAGGGGTCAGTGACAAAGTCACCTATATTAGAGTATATTGACTTAGGAGTCAAGTGAGCTCACTTGATCATAGGTCATACTCATCGTTTAAGCTCAAAATGGGGTCACCATTTTTTGTTTAATAATTTTGATGTATTCACATCTCGTTGAGTTGCTTTGACTCATTTCTTGGAGTAAAGCTTCTCTAAGATGGAATAACATACCTTATGTTGTGGTATTGATCTTCATCATGTAGTTGAACTAGTGTTGGATGCTCAAGGTTGATGTAGTCCATCCAGAGTTGGGAGCACCACTAGTAGTTTGAGTTCATATTCCTACATGGGTTAGTCTTGCAAGGAAGAGCACTTGTGTATCCAAAATGACAACCATGAAACTTGATACCAAATGAAATTTGATATATAGAAATTGTCAAAAAGGATATGTTGAGTGAGTTCATGCTTCCTTGTATTCAACAACCATATCATAGGGACTTGGTGACGTAGAGATTGCTTAAGATATGAATGACTTGCAATCCCATTGATTTGGGTTCATCCAAGTACCTACAAGGGTTAGCAAACATGCAAGGGTACAAGTATAGATCCAAGACATATGATCATCATCATAAGAGAAATATCAAGGATTAGACATAAAAGGCTCATGCCTTGCATGTATCCAAATGGAGTTTCTACTCCAAGTTTGAGGCATCTTTGATGTTCAATTAACCTCTCAAATGGCAAAATACTTTCTCATCAAGCGATTTGGTGAATATATCCGCCAATTGCTTATCGGTATGAACATGCTTAAGATTGATGTCTCCTTTAGCAACATGATCTCGAATGAAATGATGACGAACTTCAATATGCTTGGTTTGAGAATGTTGCACGGGATTGTGAGAAATCTTAATAGCACTCTCATTATCTCAAAGCAATGGAACATGTTTCACATGTATCCCATAATCCTTAAGGGTTTGGGTCATCCAAAATAATTGAGCACAACATGATCCGGCGACAATGTATTCCGCTTCGGTGGTGGATAAGGATACTGAGTTTTGTTTCTTGGAGGACCAAGACCCAAGGGATCTACCAAGAAATTGACAAGTACCCGAAGTGGACTTTCTATCAACCTTGTCTCCGGCATAGTCCGAATCAGAGTAGCCAACAAGATCAAAAGATGACCTCTTAGGATATCGAATGCCAAAGTTTGGTGTATGAATTAAGTATCTCACTATCCTTTTCACAACCTTAAGATGACATTCTTTAGGGGCCGCTTGATATCGTGCACACATGCACACACTTAGCATAGTATCGGGATGGGAGGCACATAGATATAACAATGAACCAATCATAGAGCGGTAAACCTTTTGGTCAACCGGTTTGCCATCCTTAGTTAAGTCAAGATGTCCACTAGTAGGCATGGGTGTTTTCATACCTTTGCTTTCTTGCATATCGAACTTCTTGAAAAGATCCTTGGTATACTTTGTTCACTCATCATAGACAACTCAAACTTCTCTGACATTAGCCTTCCAGACTTTTCACTAAAATGAGGGTTAGTCAAACCAAATATGATATCATCCACATAAATTTGGCACACAAATAATTCACCATTTACCCTTTTAGTAAAAAGTGTAGAATCAATCTTCCCAATTTCAAAGCCTTTTTAATAAGAAACTTGGTCAGCCATTTATACCATGCTCTAGGAGCTTGTTTAAGACCATAAAGAGCTTTATGAAGTTTGTAAACATGATTCGATTTCTTGGGATTAACAAAGCCTTGCAGTTGTTTAACATAGACTTCCTCCTCAATTTTTCCATTGAGAAAGCACTTTTAATGTCCATTTGGTATAAAGTGATATTATGGTGATTGGCATAAGCAAGTAAGATGCGTATGGACTCAAGTCTAGCAACGGGGGCATATGTCTCACCATAATCCATAGCTTCGACTTGAGTGTAGCCTTGGGCGATGAGACGGGCCTTGTTGCGTACAACTTGTCCATCCTCATCTTGCTTATTCCAAAACACCCATTTGGTTCCAATGACATTGTGCTTGTCGTCGGGCTTCTCAACCAATGTCCACACTTCATTCCTCTCGAAGTTGTGTAGCTCTTCATGCATAGCGTTCACCCAATCCGGATCCTCAAGGGCTTCTTCAAACTTCATAGGTTCAATACTAGAAATAAATGAGTAATGTTCACAAAAGTTAGCCAAACGATTTTAGAGTGAGTAATTCTCCCGGATTGAATATCATCAAAGATTTGTTCGACGGGGTGATCTCTTGTGACTCTTGCTCTAACTCGTGAGAACTTTTGTTTGGGTTGGGGTGGAACATCCTCTTAATTGTCTTCTTCTTCTTCTTGTCCTTCTTCATTGTTGTTGGCGTTGTTGTTCTCTTGTGGAGGTGGAGAAGGAGGTCGATGAGGTTCATCTTGTTGTACTTCCTCGTTTCCTTTGTCTTGACATGTTCCACTTGTGGATGCCTCCAAGTCAACTTGTGGTTCACCTTGTCATGAAGTTGAGGCTTCCACTTGAATGGACGAAGTACTCTCCTTCACCTCCGTTGGGCGAATCTTGCCAATAGACAAGTCTTGAATTGCTTCCGAAGGATCTTTGTCTCCTACATCAATTGGCAATTGCTCTACTTGCGAGTCGTTAGATTCATCAAACTTCACATCTACCGTCTCTTCAACCTTTCAGGTGAAATTGTTGTAGACACGGTAAGTGTGAGAGTTTGAGCCATAATCGAGTAGGAAACCTTTATGAGATTTAGGGGCAAATTTTGAACGACGATGCTTATCAAGAATGTAGCACTTTGAGACAAATACTCGAAAGTATCCAACTTGGGGTTTTTTACGGTGAGAAGATCGTATGCCGTCTTGCCAAGAAGCTTGTGAAGGTATAGTCGATTTGTAGCATGACAAGTTGTCTCAACGGCTTCCGCCCAAAAGTGTCTTGGCGTTTTGTATTCGTCAAGCATCATTTTTTCCATCTCAATAAGCGTCCGGTTCTTCCTCTCAACAACTCCATTTTGTTGAGGTGTATACGTAGCTGAGAACTCGTGTGAGATCCCTTCTTCGTCAAGAAAGGTATCCACATTGGCATTTTTGAACTCCGTTCTGTTGTCGCTCCGAACCTTCTTGATCTTCATTTCAAATTGGTTTTGGGACTTCCTAGCGAAGTTCGTGAAGATCTTTTGGACCTGCGATTTAGCATCAAGAAAGAATACCCACGTAAATCTGGAAAAATCATCAACATGACCAAACCGAATGAGTTACCACCGAGACTCTTGTAGACATTGGGACCAAAAAGATCCATGTGAAGTAGCTCAAGCGGTCTTCTCGTGGTCATGATGTTATTCACAGGATGACTTCCTCCAACTTGTTTTCCTGCTTGACAAGCACTGCAAAGTCTATCCTTGTCAAATATAACATCTTTAACACCAACGATATGATCACCTTTAATAAGCTTATCAAGATTTCGCATGCCCATGTGACCTAACCTTCTATGCCATAACCATCCTTTAGAGGATTTAACAATTAAGCAAGTTCGAGGTAGAGCTTTCTTAGTGAAATCAACAATGTATAGATCACCTCTACGAGTACTGGTAAAGACCATATTATGATTATCTCTCCGAAAGACTTGGCAATCTAATTCAGTAAATAGAACATTAAAACCGAAATCGGCTAGCCTAGATACGGAAAGTAGATTATAACCAAGGGATTCAACGAGCATGACATTTTGGATAGAGCTATCATGGGAGATGGCCACCTTACCAAGGCCAACTACCTTACCCTTTGAGTTATTGATACGTATCCAACGTATCTATAATTTTTGATTGTTCCATGCTATTATATTACCCCTTTTGGATGTTTATGGGCTCTATTTTACACATTTATATCATTCTTGGGACTAACCTACTAACCGGAGGCCCAGCCCATATTGCTATTTTATTGCTTGTTTCAGTATTCCGAAGAAAAGGAATATCAAACGGAGTCCAAACGGAATGAAACCTTCGGTAGCGTTATTTTTG
>NC_041389.1:332241040-332256328 GCF_002162155.2 Triticum dicoccoides | reverse complement strand
GCCCCCTATCTCGTGGGCCCCTCGAGCACCTCCCGACCGACTTCTTTCGCCTATATAAGCCTACGTACCCTAAAACCATCGAATATCAAGATAGATCGGAAGTTCCGCCGCCGCAAGCCTCTGTAGGCACCAAAAACCTCTCGGGAGCCCGTTCCGGCACCCTGCCGGAGGGGAAATCCATCACCAGTGGCCATCTTCATCATCCCGGCGCTATCCATGATGAGGAGGGAGTAGTTCACCCTCGGGGCTGAGGGTATGTACCAGTAGCTATGTGTTTGATCTCTCTCTCTCTCGTGTTCTCTCTATGGCACGATCTTGATGTATCGCGAGCTTTGCTATTATAGTTGGATCTTATGATGTTTCTCCCCCTCTACTCTCTTGTAATGGATTGAGTTTCCCCCTTGAAGTTATCTCATCGGACTGAGTCTTTATTTGAGAACACTTGATGTATGTCTTGCCGTGTTTATCTGTGGTGACAATGGGATATCACGTGCCACTTGATGTATGTTTTGGTGACCAACTTGCGGGTTCCTCCCATGAACCTATGCATAGGGGTTGGCACACGTTTTCTTGACTCTCCGGTAGAAACTTTGGGGCACCCTTTGAAGTACTTTGTGTTGGTTGGATGAATCTGAGATTGTGTGATACATATCGGATAATCATGCCCACGGATACTTGAGGTGACAATGGAGTATCTAGGTGACATTAGGGTTTTGGTTGATTTGTGTCTTAAGGTGTTATTCTAGTATGAACTCTATGATAGATCGAGCGGAAAGAATAGCTCTATGTTATTTTACTACGAACTCTTGAATAGATAGATCAAAAAGAATAACTTTGAGGTGGTTTCGTACACCATAATCTCTTCGTTTGTTCTCCGCTATTAGTGGCTTTGGAGTGACTCTTTTTTGCATGTTGAGGGCTTGTTATATGATCTATCTGTGTTATTATTGTTGAGAGAACTTGCACTAGTGAAAGTATGAACCCTATGCCTTGTTTCCTACCATTGCAATACCGTTTACGATCACTTTTATCATTAGTTACCTTGCTATTTTTATATTTTCAGATTACAAATACCTATATCTACCATCCATATTGCACTTGTATCACTATCTCTTTGCCGAACTAGTGCACCTATACAATTTAGCATTGTATTGGGTGTGTTGGGGACACAAGAGACTCTTTGTTATTTGCTTGCAGGGTTGTTTGAGAGAGACCATCTTCATCCTACGCCTCCTACGGATTGATAAACCTTAGGTCATACACTTGAGGGAAATTTTCTACTATCCTACAAACTTGTGCACTTGCAGGCCCAACAACGTCTACAAGAAGAAGGTTGTGTAGTAGACATCAAGCCCTTTTTGGCGCAGTTGCCGGGGAGGTGAGTGCTTGAAGGTATATCTTTAGATCTTGTAATCAAATCTTTTTGTTTCTTGTTTTATCACTAGTTTAGTTTATAAAAGAAAACTACAAAAAATGGAGTCAAGTTTGTCTCATACGCTTCGTCTTTTTAATATCTTTCGTGAGTATGATGAAAAGGAAAATTGTGCTCAAGTGCTAGAAGAAGAAATCTATAGAATGTTTGATACTAAATCTTTGAATGATGAGCATGATTGCAATGTTGTTAGTATGAATTCCTTGAATATCCATGATGCTAATGATATGCAAAGCCACAAGCTTGGGGATGCTATGTTTGATGAAGATGATATGTTTAGTCCCCCAAGTTTTGATGAGAATATTTATTATGATGAAAGTATGCCTCCTATTTATGATGATTATATTGATGAAAGTGGGTTTGGAAGAGTGTCAACTTTAGGAAGTAGTGATCCCACTATTTTGGAGGATGTTGAATCTTATTGTGATGAACATGAAAGTGGATTTGGAAGAGTGTCAACTTTATTTAGTGATGATTCCACTATTTCGAAAGAGGTTCCAATTGATTATGAGAACAAAGTTTCTATCTATGATAATTATTGAGATGACTTGTATGCTATTAAGAATAATGATAACCATGAAACTTGTCATCATGATTTTAGTTTTCGATTGGATTATGCCTCACATGATAATTATTTTGTTGAGTTTGCTCCCACTACTATTGATGAGAAGAATTTTGCTTACGTGGAGAGTAGTAAATTTTCTATGCTTGTAGATCATGAAAAGAATGCTTTAGGTGCTGGTTATATTGTTGAATTCATTCATGATGCTACTGAAAATTATTATGAGGAAGGAATATATGCTTGTAGGAATTGCAATAATGTCAAGTTTCCTCTCTATGTGCTTAAAATCTTGAAGCTATACTTGTGTTACCTTCCTATGCTTGTTGATTATTGTTCCCATAAGTTGTTTGCTCACAAAATCCCTATGCATAGGAAGTGGGTTAGACTTAAATGTGCTAGTCATATGCTTCATGATGCTCTCGTTATGTTTCAATTCTTATCTTTTATGTGAGCATCATTGTCATCATCATGCCTAGCTAGAAAGGCATTAAAGAAAAGCGCTTGTTCGGAGACAACCCAATATTTACCCTTACTGTTTTTGTGTGTTCACATGATTATGCTACTGTAGTAATCATGTTTTATAGCTTTTGTTTCAATAAAGTGCCAAGTAAGACCTTTAGGATAGCTTACGGTGATAGTTGTGTTGATCTTGCTGAGAATTAGAAACTTTTGCACCCAGTAAATTAGTTTCGTTACTTCACATAAACGTGATTCTGATCTGATTCTTTTTGCTCTGGATTAGTACACATATTGCTTAGGACTTCCTAATTTTGTAGGATTTTTGGAGTTCCAGAAGTATACTTTTGATACAGATTACTACAGACTGTTCTGTTTTTGACAGATTCTGTTTTCTATGTGTTGTTTGCTTATTTTGATGAATCTATGAGTAGTATCAGAGGGTATGAACCATAGATAAGTTGTAATACAGTATATATTACACCAATATGAATTTAGAATGAATTCATTACAGTACCTAAGTGGTGGTTTTATTTTCTTATACTAACGGAGCTTACGAGTTTTCTGTTGAGTTTTGTGTTGTGGAGTTTTCAAGTTTTGGGTAAAGATTCGATGGACTATGGAACAAGGAGTGGCAAGAGCCTAAGCTTGGGGATGCCCAAGGCACCCCAAGTTAATATTCAAGAATAGCCAAAAGCCTAAGCTTGGGGATGCCCCGGAAGGCATCCCCTCTTTCGTCTTCGTTCATCGGTAACTTTACTTAGAGCTATATTTTTATTCACCACATGATATGTGTTTTGCTTGGAGCGTCATTTTATTTTGTTAGTATTTGCTTGCTGTTTGAATACAATACCAAGATCTGAAATTCCTTAATGTTAGAGAGTCTTCACATAGTTGCAAAATTATTCGACTACTCATTGATCTTCACTTATATCTTTCGGAGTAGTTTGTCATTTGCTCTAGTGCATCACTTATATATTTTAGAGCACGGCGGTGGTTATATTTTGTAGAAATTGCTAGTCTCTCATGCTTCACTTATATTATTTTGAGAGTCTTTTGGAACAGCATGGTATTTGTTATGGTTACAAATTTGGTCCTAGAATGATGAGCATCCAAGTTGGGTATAATAAAAACTATCATAGAAAAAGAATTGGATGCTATGATCAATGTGATGCTTGATAATTGTTTTGAGATATGGCGGTAGTGATATTAGAGTCATGCTAGTTGAGGTGATTATGAAAAGTACTTGTGTTGAGGTTTGTGATTCCCGTAGCATGCACGTATGGTGAACCACTTTGTGATGAAGTTGGAGCACAATTTTATTTATTGAGTGTCTTCCTTATGAGTGGCGGTCGGGGACGAGCGATGGTCTTTTCCTACCAATCTATCCCCCTAGGAGCATGCGCGTAGTGCTTTAGTTTTTTGATGACTTCTAGATTTTTGCAACAAGTACATGAGTTCTTTTGACTAATGTTGAGTCCATGGATTATACGCACCTCACCCTTCCACCATTGCTAGCCTCTCTTGTGCCGCACAACTTTCGTCGGTACCATACACCCACCATATACCTTCCTCAAAACAGCCACCATACCTACCTATTATGGCATTTCCATAGCCATTCCGAGATATATTGCCATGCAACTTTCCACCGTTCCGTTCATATGACACACATTACTTTTGTCATATTGATCTTTGCATGATCATGTAGTTGACATTGTATTTGTGGCAAGGCCACCTTCATAATTTTCATACATGTCGCTCTTGATTCATTGCATATCCCGGTACACCGCCGGAGGCATTCATATAGAGTCATATCTTGTTCTAGCTTTGAGTTGTAATTCTTGAGTTGTAAATCCATAAAAGTGTGATGATCTTCATTATTAGAGCATTGTCCTAGTGTGGAAAGGATGATGAAGACTATGATTCCCCCACAAGTCGGGATGAGGCTTCGGACTTTACAAAAAGAGAAAAAAAGAAAGAATAAGAAAAAAGGCCAGAAAGAAAAAAAAGGCCAAAGAAAAAAAGAAAAAAAAGAGAAAAATAAAATGAGAGAAAAAGAGAGAAGGGACAATGCTACTATCTCTTTTCCACACTTGTGCTTCAAAGTAGCACCATGATCTTCATGATAGAGAGTCTCATATGTTGTCACTTTCTTATACTAGTGGGAATTTTTCATTATAGAACTTGGCTTGTATATTCCAATGATGGGCTTCCTCAAAATGCCCTAGGTCTTCGTGAGCAAGCAAGTTGGATGCACACCCACTTAGTTTCTTTTGTTGAGCTTTCATATATAATAGCTCTAGTGCATCCGTTGCATGGCAATCCCTACTCACTCACATTGATATCTATTAATGGGCATCTCCATAGCCCGTTGATATGCCTAGTTGATGTGAGACTATCTTCTCCTTTTTGTCTTCTCCACAACCACCATTCTATTCCACATATAGTGCTATGTCCATGGCTCACGCTCATGTATTGCATGAAAGTTGAAAAAGTTTGATATTACTAAAGTGTGAAACAATTGCTTGGCTTGTCATCGAGGTTGTGCATGATTAAAATACTTTGTGTGATGAAGATAGAGCAACAGCCAGACTATATGATTTTGTAGGGATAACTTTCTTTGGCCATGTTATTTTGAGAAGACATGATTACTTTGATTAGTATGCTTGAAGTATCACCATTTTCATGTTAATATGAACTTTTATTTTATATCATTTGGATCTGAACATTCATGCCCCAATAAAGAAAATTATATTGAGAATTATGCTAGGTAGCATTCCACATCAAAAATTCTGTTTTTATCATTTACCTACTCGAGGATGAGCAGGAATTAAGCTTGGGGATGCTTGATACGTCTCCAATGTATCTATAATTTTTTATTGTACCATGCTATTATATTACCCCTTTTGGATGTTTATGGGCTTTATTTTACACATTTATATCATTCTTGGGACTAACCTACTAACCGGAGGCCCAGCCCATATTGCTGTTTTATTGCCTGTTTCAGTATTTTGAAGAAAAGGAATATCAAACGGAGTCCAAACGGAATGAAACCTTCGACAATGTTACTTTCCGGAAGAATATGATCCTGGAGACTTGGAGTTCACGTCAGAAGATCCCCGAGGACTCCACGAGATAGGAGGGCGCCCCCCCCCCCTACTAGGCGCGCCCCCCTGTCTCGTGGGCCCCTCGAGCACCTCCCGACCGACTTCTTTCGCCTATATAAGCCTATGTACCCTAAAACTATCGAATATCAAGATAGATCGGAAGTTCCGCCGCCGCAAGCCTCTGTAGGCACCAAAAACCTCTTGGGAGCCTGTTCTGGCACCCTGCCGGAGGGGGAATCCATCACCGGTGGCCATCTTCATCATCCTGGCGCTATCCATGACGAGGAGGGAGTAGTTCACCGTCGGGGCTGAGGGTATGTACCAGTAGCTATGTGTTTGATCTCTCTCTCTCTCGTGTTCTCTCTATGGCACGATCTTGATGTATCGCGAGCTTTGCTATTATAGTTGGATCTTATGATGTTTCTCCCCCTCTACTCTCTTGTAATGGATTGAGTTTCCCTCTTGAAGTTATCATATCGGATTGAGTCTTTATTTGAGAGCACTTGATGTATGTCTTGTCGTGTTTATCTGTGGTGACAATGGGATATCACGTGCCACTTGATGTATGTTTTGGTGACCAACTTGCGGGTTCCGCCCATGAACCTATGCATAGGGGTTGGCACACATTTTCTTGACTCTCCGGTAGAAACTTTGGGGCACTCTTTGAAGTACCTTGTGTTGGTTGGATGAATATGAGATTGTGTGGTACATATCGTATAATCATGCCCACGGATACTTGAGGTGACAATGGAGTATCTAGGTGACATTAGGGTTTTGGTTGATTTGTGTCTTAAGGTGTTATTCTAGTATGAACTCTATGATAGATCGAGCGGAAAGAATAGCTCTATGTTATTTTACTACGAACTCTTGAATAGATAGATCAAAAAGAATAACTTTGAGGTGGTTTCGTACCCTACCATAATCTCTTCGTTTGTTCTCCGCTATTAGTGGCTTTGGAGTGACTCTTTGTTGCATGTTGAGGGCTTGTTATATGATCTATCTATGTTATTATTGTTGAGAGAACTTGCACTAGTGAAAGTATGAACCCTATGCCTTATTTCCTACCATTGCAATACCGTTTACGCTCACTTTTTATCATTAGTTACCTTGCAGTTTTTATATTTTCAGATTACAAATACCTATATCTACCATCCATATTGCACTTGTATCACTATCTCTTCGCCAAACTAGTGCACCTATACAATTTACCATTGTATTGGGTGTGTTGGGGACACAAGAGACTCTTTGTTATTTGGTTGCAGGGTTGTTTAAGAGAGACCATCTTCATCCTATGCCTCCTACGGATTGATAAACCTTAGGTCATCCACTTGAGGGAAATTTGCTACTGTCCTACAAACCTGTGCACTTGCAGGCCCAACAACGTCTACAAGAAGAAGGTTGTGTAGCAGACATCAGTTATCACCAAAAGTGACATCCTTACGGGGACCATAATTTTTTGCAAGCTCATGGAACATATCTTTATCTCCGGTCATATGATCAGTACATCCACTATCAAGAACCCATTCCTTTCCTCCTGCCATGTAGCCATGAAGGTTAGCCATAAGACCAAAGTGTCTCATCGACTCATCAAGATCAAAGTCACTATCATCATCCTCATCATAGTATCCATGTTCAACATCATCATGTGAATGATCATCGCCTAGAGAGAGTGATTCATTAGATTTATGACCATGATAATGTGCATCTTTATGAATTCTAATGACTTGTGAGCTGATGTTGCTAATGACTCTGACATCTCCTTTGGCACGCATAAGGTCACGAAGCTCAAATAGACAATCATCAAATTTAGGATCACTAGAATTCATTTTATGAAAAGCAATGGACTTTTGAAGAATCTCATCTATATTTTTCAACGAATAGTTTGGAAACCGCTCCTTAAGGTATCTCCATATAGTATAAGCACATTCAAATGTAGGCAAGCATACAAGCAAGTTTCTAGGCAAACCTCTAATGGTAAGATTAGTAGCTCTTAGGTTGTGGGTTATGTAAAGATACTCATCAGGGGTAGGATGCAAGGGGTCAATAGGAGGCGCACAAGGACTAGTAATATACTTGTTCAAATTATATTCATTGAAAATCTCAAGCATCTCATTTTTCCAAGCACTATAGAACTCTCCGTCAAGCATAGGCACTCTACGTCTAATACTCCCAATCGTAGACTCATCCATCTTCCTCCAATGGCGATTAAACCAAAGCAATGGAGACCAATGCTCTGATACCACTTGTAGGATCGAAAGTAGGTCTAGAAGGGGGGTGATTAGACTACTTGACCAAATAAAACTCTAACCTTTTCCCAATTTTAATTGTTGGCAGATTTTAGCAACTAGTGCAAGTAAAGCAATCAACCTGCACATGTAATTCTAAGAGTGTAGCAGAAAAAGGTAAGACATTGCATATGAAGGTAAAGGGAAGGGTTTGGAGAAGGCAAACGCAATGTAGACATGGAGATTTTTGGCATGAATCCGATATGTGGTGTCATCGTACATCCACGTTGATGGAGACTTCAACCCACGAAAGGTAACGGCGACGCGAGTCCATGGTGGGCTACACCCACGAAGGGTCCATGAAGAAGCAACCTTGTCTATCCCACCATGGCCATCACCCATGAAGGACTTGCCTCACTCGGGTAGATCTTCACGAAGTAGGCGATCTCCTTGTCCTTACAAACTTCTTGGTTCAACTACACAATCTTGTCGGAGGCTCCCAAGCGACACCTAACCAATCTAAGAGACACCACTCTCCAAAAGGTAATAAATGGTGTGTTGATGATGAACTCATTGCTCTTGTGCTTCAAATGATAGTCTCCCCAACACTCAACTCTGTCTCATAGATTTGGCTATGGTGGAAAGATGATATGAGTGGAAAGCAACTTGGGGAAGGCTAGAGATCAAGATTCTTGTGGTAGTATTGGAATATCTTGGTCTCTACACATGAGTAAGTGGTTCTCTCTCAAAAATGAGTAGTGGGAGTGTAGGCACGTTCTGATGGCTGTCACACAAATGGAGATGGGGGTGCAGGGGTATATATAGCCTCCACACAAAATCCAACCGTTACACACAGTTGACCCAACTCGGTCACACCGAATAGAAGAACTTGGTGAGACCGATTCAGTTCAAAATGTGAACGTTAGGAATATCGATGGGACCGAATGGAACAACTCGGTGGGATCAATGTGCTAGGGCTAGGGCAAAACCTCATATGGGTGAGACTGAATGCTTGAACTCGGTGAGACCGATTTCATTAAAGAGCAAACAAAGAGTTGGTCAAGCAAACTTGGTGGGATCGATTGCTCATTTCGGTGAGGCCGAAATGTTACAAAGGGAAATAGAGAGTTTGTAGGGCCATCTCGGTGAGACCGAGATCCGTATCAGTGTGACTGAATTGTCTAGGGTTTCGGGCTGTGGCTATGTCAACTGAACTCGATGGCACAGGATAGACCAAATCGGTGGGGCCGAGTCTGACTTTGAGTTTTGGACATATTTGGAAATGAGAAAGTAGGTGAGGGTTTTGGAGCAATATCACTAAGCACTTTGAGTAAGTAAACCATTAAGAAAACCTCATCCCCTTTTAATAGTATTGGCTTTCCTATGGACTTAATGTGATCTTGGATCACTAAAATAGAAATGAAGAGTCTTGAGCTTTTGCCAATATGTGTCCTTAGCATTTTGAAGGGGTTCCACGTCCTCTCGTCCTTACCACGCCATTGTTGAACTCATCTGAAATATACTAGATAACATTATTAGTCCAACAAGAGATATGTTGACATTAATTACCAAAATCACCCAGGGAGCACTTGTGCTTTCAGTCTTGATAACCCATAAGTATAGGGGATCACAATAGTTTTCGAGAGTCGAATATTCAACCCAAATTTATTAATTCAACACAAGGGGGGCCAAAGAATATTTGCAAGTATTAGCAGTTGAGTTGTCAATTCAACCACACCTGGAGAAATAAATATCTGCACATAGTGTTCAGTAGCACAGTAGTATGATAATTTGGTAGCGATAGCAACGGTAGCAATAGTAGTGGTAACAGTAACGATAATAGTTTTGTGGCAATTGTGACAGTGGCAGCAACAACAGTAGTAACTTAGCAAGCTCAATACATGAAAATCTCATAGGCATTGGATCAGTGACGGATAATTATGCTGGATGACATTCATCATGTAACAGTTACAACCTAGGGCGACATAGAACTAGCTCCAATTCATTAATGTAATGTAGGCATGTATTCTGTGTATAGTCATACGTGCTAGCGATAAGAACTTGCATGCCATTTTTTGTCCTACGCTCCCGTGGCAGCGGGGTCCTTAAGGAAACCAAGGTATATTAAGGCCTCCTTTTAATAGAGAATGGGAACAAAGCATTAACACATAGTGAATACTTGAACTCCTCAAACTACAGTAATCACCGAAAAGAATCCCAATTATTATCACCTTGGGGTATGCGGATCATAACATGTAGCAGGTGCATATAACTTGCAAGATAGGATCAAGAACACAAATATATTCATGAAAACATAAAGGGTTTAGACCTGAAATCATGGCACTCGGGCCCTAATGACAAGCATTAAGCATAGCAGAAATTCATGGCAACATCAATCTCAGAACATAGTGGATACTAGGGATCAAGCCCTAACAAAACTAACTCGATTACATGATAAATCTCATCCAACCCATCACCTTCCAGCAAGCCTACGAAGGAATTACTCACTCCCAGCAGTGAGCATCATGAAATTGATGATGGAGGATGGTTGATTATGACGATGATGGCGAATCCCCCTCTCCGGAGCCCCGAACGGACTCTAGATCTGGTCTCCCGGTGAAGGACATGAGGTAGCGGCAGCTCCATATCGTAAAACGTGATGAAACTTCCTCTCTTATTTTTTTCTCGGGGAATAGGAATTTATAGTGCTGAGATTAGGGTTAACGGAGCCACGTGCGCCCCACGAGGCACCAGGGCACGCCCAGGGGGTGGTCATGCCCTGGTGGCTCCCCTCCTCTAGATCTTGGCTCCAGTATTTTTATATATTACATAAAAATCCCAAAAAGTTTTGTCCAATTCTGAGAACTTTTATTTCTGCACAAAAACAACACCATGGTAGTTTTGTTGAAAACAACATCAGTTCGGGTTAGTTTCATTCAAATCATGCAAATTAGAGTCCAAAATAAGAGCAAAAGTGTTTGGAAAAGTAGATACGATGGAGACATATCAAAACTCATCCATTGAGATGTGCTTGTTACATATCAAAGTAGGGGATTTGTCCAGATTACATCTTGACGGGCACGCGTCCTACATCAAGAGTCAGTTGTCCAATCGAAGGCCCTATTCATCGTGTGGGGGTTTCCCTGGTAATTAAGATAGCAATAACTAGACAAAAGCATTGGGCGTTTAAAGACTACACCTCTTGAATCCCTAGAGATAAGATCGGTATTACCATACTAAACCTTTCTGTTACTGGTGTTCAGCATACACTTCAGTTCTCTCTACCCTTAGCCTCTTTGTGGCTCACTCTCTATGATACAGGGTATGAAAGTGCAACTAATCCTCGGGTGGTTTTGGTAATTCATAACAACATATAGCTCATTGAACAAATAACCATTCAAGTTAAATGTTTCAGAAAGTTCAATGATTGGCATGGCATGGACTAGAGATGCACTACAAAAAAAATACACTTCCGTGATGATACGTGTTTGTCACAGTAGGTCGCGTTTTTTGTCATGCATGTACATCCATGACAAATTTATGACAGAATCAAGATAGTCATACCTGTGCTGTCGTAGAAGTGTTCCATGACATTACCAAAATTATCATCACGGAAGTGTCCACTTCCATGACGATAAATCGCGCGCCACAGAAGTGCTTTCGTTAAGGGTGACCGACACATGGCATCCACCGTAACGGAACACCGTTAAGCTATCGGGTCGGGTTTTGGATCCGATAACCCGTTAACAGCCCCGACCAATGGGGATTTTCGACGTGTAAAATCATCATTGGCTGGAGGAAACACGTGTCGGCTCATCGCTGGGACAGATGTCATCCACTCATTGGACAGAAGGCGCCTATGATACGTCGACACGTGGCACGGCCCAATAGAGGCCCATTACTGTGAAAAGGCTGGCCCGTTTGACTTGGTCAAAAGGTGGCGGGCCGGCCCATGGAAAGCCTGTTAACGACCTGTTCGCATATAGCCCATTTACAGCCTGCTAACCCAAGGCCCTTACGCCCTATTCGAATTAGGCCCAGTAGCGTCATTTGGGCCATCCAATATGATTCCAGCCCGTTTTCACTTCTGGCCCATATATGGCCCATGACTTCTTTCAGCCCATATGAGGGCCCTATGTAACTCTTGGCCTATTAACGGCCCGTGATGAAACTGGCCCGTAATGAACAGTGTATCACTTTACACCCATTAACGGCCCGTGGTGAAACTGGCCCGTATAGAACAGTGTATCACTTTATACCCATTAACGGCTCGTTATTCCGTTGGGCCGTTTCTAACCCATGTTATCTTCTGGCCTTCTCAAAGCCCATTTATTCTTGGGCTCATTTCCAGCATTCGTTTACTTACGGCCCATTACTGTCATTTTCTGCTTGTGGGCCAAATTCAGCCCGTGGTTACAGTCAGCCCGTTTGTGGTTCGTTAATATGTTGGGCCGTTTTCATAGCATCATCAAATATGGCCTATTAACGATGGCCCGTTATGGTCGGCCCATGAACGGACGATTCCAACTCTAGCCCGTTTATGGCCAGAATGCGGTCTGTTTGGCCCATGTTTGGCCAATCGATCATACGACCCGTATAAGGCCCATTGATGATACGGCCCGTAGAAGGCCCATTGTTTCTACGGCCCGTAGAAGGCCCATTGTTTCTATGGCCCATAGAAGACCCACTATTTCTACGGCCTGTAGAAGGCCCACTGTTTATACGGCCCATAGAAGGCCCACTGTTTCTACGGCCCGTAGGTCTACTGTCACTATAGTAAATATTAGCCCACAGTTATTGTGGCCTAGTTTTAAAAAATAGGTTATTGCAGCCACTAGCAAACCGCAGAAAAAGAACTGCACTGACCACAAGCAAACAAATAAACAAGACAACAAGGAAATAAATAAGCAAGCAACTTACACTAGGCTATCACGGCTATTACACATATTACATCCACTGGGCATCAAAGTTCGCCACCAGTGCAAATATAGGGAACACAGCAGCATATAAACGCCGCAGCAAAACAAGTCTAAAACTGAAACCACTTCATAAGAGCTCAAGAAACAATATCCTGGGTACCCATAATGCTGGCAAGATGCTTAGCAAGCTTATTAACTTTCTCTTGTTTGGCTCTTAAGTCCTCCAGCACTTGTTGTTGCACCAGAAAGTATGCATCTGAATTCTGCAGGGACTTCCTTAGTCCTTCGGCTTCCTGTCGCATAACATCTGATCGATGTCTTTCAACTTGAAGTTGAGACTCAAGAAGCCGAACTGATTCAGGCAACGAGTTCGAAGAGCTGGTGCCAGCAGTGGTAGCCAGTAACTCGAACACTACATCAAGACAGGACTTTGGGGTTGTCTCAGTGTCTTCAATATAGTTTTTATCAGCTTTCTTGGAGACCAACAGGGATGTCTCACTATCTTGAACCTTATCTGCATTACTTCCTTTACCATTGCATAGCAGGGTACTCTTCTCCAATATTTTACTCGCGTTCTAAAAGAGAAACAAACAAACACATCTCAGGTTTACAATGTAGTATATGAAACTCATTTTGGTAAACCAGTTCAGTAGTAAGGTGGACAGGATAACAGCATGAAACAAACATATATCTATATAGTATGGTCACTGTATGGTCTATATCATTCTTGTTTATGTTGCCAAATCAAGATAGATACAGTTCAAATCATATCTATTTAAGACAAAGCAGTATAGACAGAATATAAGTGTGGGAAACTACACAGCAATAACAACACTTGTAATGTGCATGGCATGAGAACATAACTGTTTATTCAATTGAAACTAAAATCAACATAGAGCAAGTTACAACAGCAAACAGCCAAACACGTTGAAGAAACAGGTTTAAAACATACTTGTTGCGCCATTGGAGTTTTAATTGCATCCTTCAAATTTGAAATTGGTTGGTATCAGTAAATATAGTGATGCAAGTGCAAAGTAGTATGAACCATAGCTACGGAACCTGACCTGAGAAAAATTCTTCTTCTGCTTTAAGCATTGACTTCGGGTTCGGAGTGGTGGTCCTCGTGATTTGGGCACTGCAGTTGCCTTACTAACTGCTCGTGTTTGGGTGCTCTGTGGTGGAGACGGTGATGTGTCAACAGGAACTGGGTGTCTATCTGCTGGGGTTGGGGTTAGAAGGGGTGTAGCTGGTTCTCTGTCCAACTGGGTAGGGGTACAATCTGCATGAGTGTGGGTTATGTGTGGTGGGGCTGGTTCTTGGGCAAGTACAACCGTGGTTCTATCTGCATCGACAGGTAGCACGATCTTTACTGAAGACCGTGTTTTACTCCCACAGATACTGCCATCACTCCGTCCAATTGAAATGGCTGATAAACAAGAAAAGTAATTGAATGTACAGACATTGTAAGATAGATAGGTGCAATGGATAGTAGGGAAGAAAATAGGGCATGAAATAATTCCATTTATGTTGTCTAAGCAAACAGAATAGCAGGACATAATTTCACATATATGATGGCTAATTAAACAGGATAGCATGACACAATTTCACATGTATGATGGCTAACTAAACAGGATAGAATGACATACTTCAAAATATGATGACTATGTAAATAGGATGACATGATATAACTATACGATGTGTCTATTAAAGTGGTTGGCATGCCATAAATCACAAACATGCCGTCGATGGAAACATGATGGCATGATATAATTCACGGATAGAATGACATAGTTTAAAATATGATAACTATGTAAACAGGATGAGATGATATAACTATATTATGTCTTTAGAAAATGGGTTGGCATGCCATAATTCAGATACATGATGTCTATGTAAACATCATGGCATGACATAATTCAAATATATGATTTATATACTAAGGAAGTGAGCAGAGGGCAATCGCATATATGATGTGTCAACTAAGGAGATGGCATTCAATATTGTGTATATGATGTAAAAACTAAGCATTGCAATACAACATATGCACTATATGAGTAATATAACCCTGCCAAGTTTGAGCATACACCTCAGGGGGATAATAGGACTGGTCATCTGCCTCTGAATCCTCCTCTAAAGAGCTATCTATAACCAGCAAGATATCTGCTTCAGCAGGTAGCATTCTCTACTCTGAAGACCTTGTTTTCACTCCAGATTTCTCCATCACCAATTCAAATGGCTGATGCACAGGAAGAGCAGTTGAATATACAAACATTGTCGACAAAAGCAGTGAGAAATACAAAAAAAGGATGGCATGATATAATTCACATATATGACGCTTGCCTAAACAGCATGGCATTGCATAATTCACATACATAATGCCTTGCAACAAGATAACATTGCATAATTCACATATATAATGTCTTGCAACAAGATGGCATTGCATAATTCACATATATGGTAATTAGACACTAAACAGGTGGCATTCACACAAAGCATGTCTAAACTAAGCAAATGACATAGCAATGCAAGATACCATACGCACGATATGAGCAACATAACCCTGCCAAGTTAGGGCATGCACCTCGGG
>NC_041389.1:332219259-332240770 GCF_002162155.2 Triticum dicoccoides | reverse complement strand
TGACTGGTCATCTGTCTCTGAATCCTCCTCTGAGGAGCTATCGGTAACCAGCAAGACATGCGCTTCGTCAGATAGCATTGTCTTCTCTGAAGACCTTGTTTTCACTCCAGATTTTTCCATGGCCGTGCCGAATGGCTGATGCACAGGAAGAGTAATTGAATGTACTAAAATTGTTGACAAATTTAACACGTAATAAAAAAATGATGGCATGATATAATTCACATATAAGATGACTGGCTAACCAGGGTGGCATTGCAAAATTCACATATATGATGCCTGGATACACAAGATGGCATTGCATGATTCACATATACGATAAAGAAACTAAACAGATGGCATTGACACAAAGCATGTCTAAACTAAGCAGATGACATCTTTAATGTATATAGTAAGCAATGCAAGGCACCATATGCATGATATTACCAACATCAGCAAGCCAAGTTAGAGCGAAGACCTCATGGGGTAAATAGGAGTGGTCTTCTCCTTCTGAATCCCCCTCAGAACAGTTATCTTCCTCTTGATTACGATCTGAAATGGGTGGAGGGGGGGCTGCCTTTGCGCCCACCATGGAACGACGTCTACATGAAATTTTATTGCCACGCAAGGCTCGTCTCTTTTGCTCTACATGATCAGTTCCATTGTGTACAATAACTGGCATGCATAGGAATCAAACATAGTGAGATTATGTAAGGAGTGCATGCACAACTCCAGAGTGATGGTAGCAAACTGTGGATAGACCCAAAACCAATGATAGCACGCAGATAATAGCTTTAGTTAAAAAATACAGATAATGGCTCCTTTAATGTTTGTTTGCACCCAACATGAAACTCATAGTAGACACCGGAGATTAACCAGATAGTAGACAGATAGTATTGATTGCTGCCCCAATATGTACCCCACAACCATTTAAAAACTCAAGTTTCAGCATTAGTTTGGACCTGACTCGGAGTCTAATAGGTGAACACGACGACAATGTAGCATGTCATCATATTAAGCGACGCATAACGTAAGCAGACACGAAAGAGTGTGACCTCTCTTGCGGACCCGTGTAGTCCTCAAGGTCATCTGCTCAGTTGATGATGGTAATGCAGTTGTCGTGGTTGCCGGCGGCGGGGAAGAAGATCTGAGGCGGCGAAAGACAGTCTGGAGAGCGGATCCCTACTGTGGTGAACCCTTCCATCGTTGGAGCAGCTGAGCTGGGGTGGAACACAGCGCCGCAGGAGCAGGACAAACCACACAAGGTTTTCTTTGACACATATCTGTAACAGAAGTAATTGAGTAAGGGCTTGTTTGAATTTGAGGATTCTAACAATGCAGGGATAGGAAATAGACAGGAATAGGATAGGAATGCATGTGCAAAACAGAGAATTTAAAAAACACAGGATTTCTGCCAATCTAGGTGTTTGATTCACAACAATTGGAAGATCACAGGATGCAAAAAAGCATGGTGAGATTAAGTCAAACCACAAGAAAATGTACAGTTATAATGCTATTATGCTACTATCTCTTGGTCTTGTGCTTGATGAATAGGAATATGAAAAGGAGGAGAAGTGGAAATTAGAATTCCTACGGTTTTTCTTTCAAGGAGACACTGAAGGAACAAATCCTACAATTTTCCTTTGCTCCATTCCTTTGCACCAAATTCATGAAAAGTAGTACCATAGGAAACTTTCCAATTCCTATGTTTTTCATTCACTTTTCCTTTCAAGCACTGGCGATTCTAGTAGGCAGGCTTGAGCAAGGAAAATCCTACACTAAAAACATGTTTTTGTGCTACTTCTATTACTTTGGACCCAGGCCACTGCCATACTAGCTCAACTCCCAGGCCCGTCGACAAATGCACAGCTCAAACGCGCAGAGATAAATAATGATGGCGTTCAAGAGAGTCCATGACGGATAGCTAAGTTGCCTGGTACCTCACTGCTTGTCATATAGTAGGATAAAATAATCGTATTTTCCGTTACTACGAGTGCTCAGTGGACAATATATATAACATGTAGAGTAAAAAAGAGATGCAATAAGTGTACAACCTCTTTGGCAAAGCCATGTCGAACTCAGCGTGATTGGGTTGGCCGGTGAGGATGCTCCAGCTGACTTTGCTGTCGGAGGAGGGGAAGAAGATCTTAGGCGTCTGGAGATGGAGCCCGAGGTACTGCTCCACTGTGATGGAGGGTTTCGTCATTAGAGCAGCTCCGATGAGTTGTACGACACCGAGGCTGAAGCAGGACAAGAGAGACAACGAACAACATTAACCTGAGTGGAGTTCTAATAGCATCTCCAATACGTGACGTAAGATACATAACCACAAAGTGTTAGATGTAAAATACATCAGTCGCTCATCTCTGAACTTAACTGTCGAAACTAAACTTAACTGTCGAAACTAAACTTAACTGTCAAAACTGAACTTAACTGTCGAAACTGAATTTTGCTGTCGAAACTGAATTTTGCTGTCAAAACTGAATTTTGCTGTCGAAACTGAATGCACTAGCAAGGTGAGGCTACACGTCGATCGACTGACTTTTTCATCTCTGGTCAGTCAATTTTGCAGCCGTTGGATACGAAATCAAGGGCATGTGCTTCATCTTCAACCTCCACCCCCCTGAGCCGCCAGCCACCACCGGCCAAACAGCAGCCCCCCGCCGCCCACGGCCGATGGTGTGCCGCCCCGCCCACCCCGAAAACACTCCCCGCCGCTGGTCCGCCGCTGCCCCGGCCATCCCTCTAGGCCCCCCGTGCCGACCTTTTTCTCCGGCGATCCCCCCGCCAACGCCCCGCCACCTCCGGCGACCACCGCCCCCATCCTGAACCCTAAGATAGATAGTGGGGTACCTCTCCGGCAAGCCCCCCTCCCCGCTGCGGTTGGTTCTTCCTTCACCCTGGCGAGCCCACCCCTTGAAAATCGACTGACCCAAAAGTCGATTCAATCGACTGAAGTGTAGCCAAATCAGAGCAGCATCGCAAGCAAGAGCAAGAGCGACAGCAGCAGCGCGAGCAAGAGCAATAGCAAGAGCAGACCAGGCAGGGGACTGAGAGCAAGAGCAGAGCAGCAGCGCAAGCGAGAGCTAAACCAGCAGCAGCTCCTACTGACATGGACGTCGCCGTTGAGGGAGCGACGTCGTGGAGGAAGTGGCTGGCGACGCCGCCGTGGATGGAGTCGCGCCGTGTCGGCTCGGGACCGAGCGCCGGCAGCACCGTGAGATTGAATCAAGAAGAAAATGCGGCGATTAGTGTACAACCTCTTTGGTGGCGCCAATTAGGCCGCAGCTTCATCCGAGGAAACGGTGATGATGATGCTCTTCTGGTGGTGCAGGTGAAGACGGCGGTGTGGGAATGGAGGTGGCGGGAAAGACGAGGGGAACATCGGGGCAGCTCCTTGGAGGTGGAGGACGGGGTGGCTGAACCAGCAGGACGATGAGATCGACGACGGATCCTCATCCGGTACGGTGGATGAGGGACGTCGAGGTGTTGCTGTGGACGACGTCGTCGGGGAAGAGGCTCCAGCTGGGTGGCGGACGAAGCAGGGTGTGGGGTTTTGTCGCGGGTTTTTGCGGCCTTGGTGTACGAATGGGTGGGCGGATGGGATGGCAGTGGGGAACCATGGCTTAGAGACGCGCTTGTCCGAAATGTGGGGTAAGTTACGAAAGTACCCCCCACCGATTTGAGGCGGTTCTTTCGGTTCAGGGGTACCATGGGCATTTCGCGTGTCAGGATTTCATAGGAGGTGGGAGTTTTCGCGCGCGTTGTAATTTCGGAATAGCAAGGCGCGGGTTGAGATGGAGGGAGTTGTCGGAGCACAACAAGACAAAGATATATCTTAAACATTTCGGGCTAACAAGGCGCGGGTTGAAGAGGCGGGAGTTTCGCATCACGATAGACAGAGATGCTAGCTTCAATTTTTGGCATAACAACACGCGGCTTGAAATTTCGGAAGAACAAGCTTAACGTGTACCCAAAAAAAGACAATTTGCACCTCAACACGCACAACACACACACAAACACCATTTAGACTAGAGTAAGGTACACGTGCATTGCACGCATGAGATTTGGCAACCAAATTATGAATAAATACCACATTATAGCATGCAAGCTTTGAGCCATATATGCATGATGTAGATGTTCGTTTAATTCTTATAGTTCATTTCATTCAATATCATCTAGTTTTTATAAGAAAGCTAATCTATTTTAAGATTCATGGAATTATGCATTGTAAGACATAAAGTAAAAACAAATAATGGCAAATCATGTAGAAAAACATTTGGGCAATTCTGATACGGAAGATTTTAGAACAAATAAGAAGTGCTTGTGTTTTGATATTTGTGCATTATGCTTAAGTTCAACCATGGAGTCTTCTAGATTATATATGTGGCGAAATCTGGTGGAATCTAGATGATATCCAACGGCCAATAGTGCTCAAATTTGCCATCTTTGGACCATCGGATTCGCCTCATCCAACGACCATCTTTCAAAGTTAAAGTTAACCGCACACAATATAAAAATATATATAATATAATATATATAGGGGTATAGATATAGATATGTGATGCGAAAGCCGCCATCACCTCCAATTAGAATAGTGTGTCCATGCACGGATGCGACGTGGCCAAATGATGTCTGCCATTGGTATCTCAAATTCAAATCAGTCTGACC
Source organism: Triticum dicoccoides (assembly GCF_002162155.2). Lineage (NCBI taxonomy): Eukaryota > Viridiplantae > Streptophyta > Magnoliopsida > Poales > Poaceae > Triticum > Triticum dicoccoides. The sequence goes on along the minus strand of NC_041389.1, from coordinate 332,236,123 downwards.
TTGTTCAATGTGTATACATTACAACATGCTCGTTTCCAAACCACACCACGTAGATCTCCGTTATATTCGTGCATGCATGGGTTTCAAACATCAGGATCTCTTATTCAAATATTTGAATTCAACTTTACATTGATTATGACCTCACCTATTCTTTTACACCTACACAGTAGTCTTCTCTTTATAATTGTACCACTAACTTTCTCTCGTGCACGCATGCACACACACTACCAGTCGGCATTATCCATCACATGCATGCAATCTTTTTCTTCAGATCGGTCTCCCATGAAGGCACACACCCACACACATCTCCCTCTCCATCATATCAGGCATTCTTTATCTCTCATGCGTGCATGCGCAACAATCGATGTTCCTCTATGTATGTGTGTATATAGCTAGGTCTTTCATAGTTTTCCACACAAACCGATCAATCGATATATCCAGTGAGGTCTCGCCCTCTTTCCCACGTCCACATCGATCAATTTATACCTCTCTATATAGGATTAACATATATAGCTAATACACCCACATTAATTATATATCCAACATCCCCCTCTCATCATCCATGCCTTCCGCTTCATCTCTCAGACGCGTGCACAATGGCGAAGACAGGGGCAGTAAGGCCCCTGCCCCCCCCCCCTAACATCACTATATATTGAGGCTAATATGAATGTGATCATTAGACAATTGCGGCTAAAAAAGGTTTAATTTCATGAATTGACCCTCCTCGTAAAGGATTAGCAATGCTTGGCCCCCTAGCTCATTTATTTTTCATGGCACTGCCACTACGTGCAACAGCGCACGTGTTCGCCCCCTCTCTCTAAATATCGATTTCGCACTTGTGCATTCCTTCATAGTCTCCCTCCACTCGGCCCCTCGCACCATCTTCTAGCCCCCCACCGGATTTTGCCACATGTACAATCTAGCAGACTCCATGGTTGAACTTAAGCATAATGCACAAACCTCAAAACAACAGTGGTTCTCTTTTGTTCTAGAATCTTCTGTATCATAACTGCCCAAACTTTTTTTCTAGTTGAATTGCCATTATTTGTTTTTACTTTATGCTTTACAACACACAATTCCATGAATCATAAAATAGATTAAGGGCTTCTTTGATTCAAAGGATTCTCAAAGGAATTTTGGAGGATTCTAATCATTAGGAATTTTTCCTATCTTGGTTGTTTGATTCGTAGGATTGTAAACCATAGGAATTTTTCCATATGATTCATTTGCACTAGATTTCATAGGAAACATCCCATCCACTCAAACCTCTTTGAAAGAATTCTGCGTTTTTTCCATGCACAATCAAACACTCGTACAATCCTATAGGATTCAAGATGACATTCCACTATAATCCCATGTTTTTCATATTCCCGCGTTCTTAGCTTTTTTATAAATTGATTTTGAATGAGATGAACTATAAGAATTAAACAAAGGGCTACATCAGGCATATATGACTCAGAGCTTACATGCTATAGTGTGGTATTTATTCATAATTTGGTTGCAAAATCTGATGCGTGCAATGCACGTGTACCTTACTAGTACTTCGAGTATGTGCAAAACACGTAAATTAGAATACCAATGGCATGCTACACAGTGTCTCTCTTACAGTTCATGAAGCCACGTGGCACATGTGGAGGCGTTGTCGCGACCTCCTTGCATGGATTGATCACAGTGACGTGCTGCTGGTTCCAGAAGAATGTACTCGTCCTCCCTAAGCCATACTGGCGCTACATGCACGAAGCGAAGATGTGCACGCACGCCACGCACGCACTCATTCCCTCGCACGCACACGCGGGTACATGGGCGGACGCAATTTTGTGCCAATATCCACCCCATGTGATAATTTGACGCGTGTAAAGTCGTTCACTTCATTGATGATCAATTAATACAGCGCATGCAAATTGAGTGGACGTGAGGGCGGAAGAAAGACATTATTACTCCACTGCGCGCATGTGAGTAGTTAAATCGTGGGTTGCTAGTAGTACTTACATTGGTCTCTTTCATATTTTGTGCCAATTTTTGACAGTAACATGATATTTACGCATTTGAGCAGTATAGTACTTGAAATTTATGTTCCGCTAAACTCATCGGGAGCCGTTTCGGGTCTCGAAATCAAAACCATCAATTAATCTTTACCTTATTCCCATCACATTCGAAAGCCTGCTCACACCTACTAGTACGTACCAAACCTGAACATGTTCCCACTATGCAGGTATTAGTACTAGTGCTAGTACTTAGGTTATAAAAAGGGGAACTACCTAACCGAAAATTACTCTACCTTTCCTCCTCATAAGTGCTTCTTCTTCGTCCGTCGTTGCCATGGCCAGTGAGCAGAGCTATAGGTCGAGAACTACTCGTAACAAGGGAGCGCCAACCAAGGCTGCAAAAAAAAGAGAGGGCTCGCCGCCACGCAGAGACCTCGAAAGATCTCTCACGGGCAGGCAATGGCTCCCAGGAGAGCACTAGCCGCGGAGGCGAACATGCCGAGCCGGCGGAGCTGGAGTCGTTATCCCTCGACGGCATGCCTGATCAGCTCAATAAGCACCTCAATAAGCAGACGGAATTCATCCAAGGCTTGATGGAGTTGCTGAAGGAGAGCCTCGACGACATGCCCGCTGAGCTCAATCAGCAGGGGGAATTGACCGTCGGCTTGGTGATGCTGCTAAAGAAGAGCATTGCCTTGGAGAAGAAGGCGACCGGCGAAATCCTGCGACTTCAGGCAGACAACGTGAAGCTCTGCCACGAGATCGACCTGTTGAAGGAGAAGAATGCCGGCTGGAAGAAGCTGCATGAGAATAGTAGTTCCTCGATGAAGATGCTGCAGGCCCTCGTCATGGAACAGAAGGAGGAGTTGGCGAAGCTCCGCATCGAGCACCCGGCTGCTGTCAAGGTACGTAATGCGACCGTGGAACAGATGATGAAGGCTCGTGTCGAGAAATCCCGCGTCATGGATAGAATGAAGAAGATGGCGGAGGAGATGCACAAGGAGATGGAGGTCGTGGAGGCGATGAAGAAGCTGTTACGACTCCGCAGCGAATTAGATCATTTGGGGTGATAATCTTCCTTCTTCTTTTGCTGTTGTGTTTCATCTTTTGCTTCGGGTGTTTCGCCGCACGTGTCACGTTCTCTACGAGGCATGAATAGAACAATGTTTTTTTGAGGGAATGAATAGAACAATGCTAACAATGAGATGACTAGAAAATTAGATCATTTTTTATTGCCATATGGCACTGGGCTGCCGTGTTTCGTGCTCCTCCATCGCAGAACTACTCCAGTGGAAAACTTGAGTATACCGCACGGTTCTTTGCTCCTCCTCGATCAGGTCGTCGGCGCATTTATACGAGCAGTCAAATCACAAGGCCCCGTCTTCTAGCAGTAATGAGTCGTCAAATCACAAAGGCCCTCGCCTCTCGTGAAACCGACGAAGCTAGACTGCCCCGCCCTCTAGCCTTTTAAAAATGTATACTTTTGTACAGCAGTAGTATCGATGGATTGCGCCATGGAGCAAAACTTGAAATTAAAAAAAGGTGGTACATATAGAGAGCGCTTGTCACCAAATTATGCATATAGTACTATTAAAAAGGCTAGTCACAATAATGGTGTCCAGCACAACCCACCCCTCAAATAAAACTAAGCACCCTGGAATTCTTTGACAAAACTAAGCACCCTAAAATTCTTTGACAGCTAAACTGCTGGCTATATGATGTTGGCCATATATATTGTACGTATATAATGTGAATAAACGAGTGGTAGTACTATACCAACTAAAAGATGAAATGTAAGAAATACTAGTATGTACTACTGAAGAGTTAAAGTAACAAGAAGAAACATAACATAGTTCTGCTGGGGGCTCTGCACAACACACCCCTCAAATTAAATTAAGCACACCTGAAATTAAAATTTGCAACTAATCTGGTAGACACTGCATTAGAGGTTTAGAACCACCATGAGCAACGACACTGCCACCTTACTCGGAGTCCTCGTCCACGTCCTCGACTTCGTCCTTGTCCCTCTTCCTCTTGGCCGATACTTCTTTGCTTGAACCGCCAACTTGGCTGTTGCTCTTCATCCAACCCTTGTAGATATTGAAACAAAGGTAGCCATCCATTGCAGCATAGTGGATGTGGTCTATATCTAGTACATTCCGCTGCCATGCATGATGATGAAATGTGTGTGGAGGTTTCTCCAGTTTACCGTACGAAGGATGAACCATGGCTCCTGCCAGGGTCAGCATTGAAGGCTGACGAGAGGACACCAGCCGATTCTTTTGGTGGTCGAAGGTGTTGCCTACAACGAGGCCTATCCAACGCAGGACTTCTTTGTCGTTACCAAAGTCTACAGTAACGAATTTGACTAGGTTGCTCTCGAGGAGTCCTTAAAATCCTGGCACTCAATGTCGGCATGGCATATGTGGTAGACCAAGCATAAGTCATGCACGCAAACCTGGATCACGGCGGGCTTCTTCCTCTCTTCATCCTTTAGATCCTTCTCTCGTCCCACGACTGTGGTGTACTCAACATCTAGCCTAGTGACCCACTCATCATCTGAGTGTTTGAACATGCGTCTAAAGCGAGAAAGGCATCCTTTCACCGTCGCGGAAGAACGGGTGTAGATGACGTCGAACTCATCACCGGTGATGGTTCTAACCTTGTACTCACCGCCGATCGGGGAGATTTGGGACGCCATGGATTTGGGAGGAGGGTTAGGATTAGTGGAACTGCCGTAATGTGAATGGACGGGACGACTAGGAACGAACCGCCGTAGTATTAAAGGACGTGCGGGGACGAGTAGGAGCGAACTGCCAGCGTGCGAATGGCAGGGTAGTGGCTTTCCATTCTCCCATGATACGGGATTCCGAGAGCTCTTGGATCTGAGATCAAACGGTTGCATGGCGTGATTCTAGACCTATGGGTGAATATCCTATCCTGGAGGGTTATTCTGTAAATTTTCAGCAACTTAGCATGCGACTGTTTGATCTCAGATCCAAGGGTTGCCAGCAGCCCGTATCATGGTCGCGCCTATCACGACCGTCGCGTCGCTTGCGCGGTCGCCCCCTTGGAGATTTAACACGGTGCGTTAGGCTATCTGATGCTGGCATGTCATACATAGTCATCACTTAGTCACTCATACTACAACAAGGTTGGCTATAAGTGTATTTTTTTACTCCTCTCTATCTCTTTCTTCATACTCCCTCCGTCCCATAATATAAGAACGTTTTTGACACTAGTGTAGTGCCAAAACATTCTTATATTATGGGACACAGGGAGTACTAGTATTTATTGCATTGGCCAAGGAGTGACCTCTTGCAATGAAATGGTGTTGCTAAGTTTGCTTCATTTAATTAGCTATAGACTCAAATTTGTCTTTTTACCTAGCTACACACGCTTAGCACTGTTTCTTCCTTGGGTCACCAAACTAGTCTCTCTCTTCTTGATTAACTTGCCACATCAGACTTTATGCCTATGTGGCAAGCTTAAGCACCTGTAGGAGCAAGTAAGTACAATAGTGCGCTTTACATGGCATTTTTGCATATGTGGAGGAAAGAGAGGCAAGGAAAAAGTGGAGAAGTGGGCTCTCATGCAAGAGCCAGCCTCTACTACATGGTGGAGCATTGGAAGAGCACTTGTATGGAGGTGGTCAGGAATCGGAGACTCACGCCGGTCGTAGCGCCGCAGTTAAAATGATAATGGCAAGTCAAATCACGGGGCCCCACCTGTCCAGCAATAACTCGCTGTCAAATCACACAGCCCTACATTTGCAGCAGCCTACTCCCACGTCTTCTCGCGTCTCTGTCGAACCGACTAGGCGAAACTGCCCTGCCGCCTACCGCGCAGGAAAAGCCCCGCCCTCGACTTTTAAATAGTATATAGTATACTAATTTTGTATCCATGGATTGCGCCTGCGCCATGGAGCAAAGCGTCTAGAAAATGGCGGTACACATGTACGGAGTATACAACACGCCCATCGCGTTCGCGTCGCACTCCGGACGGTCGGTCGGTCTGGCACGCTTCTCTCCGAATGGAATGCGCGTCATATTACGTTCACAACTTGTGACGCCCCCGATTCAATCGTACACTAATCATACACGCAAACGTGTACGATCAAGATCAGGGACTCACGGGAAGATATCACAACACAACTTTACAAATAAAATAAGTCATACAAGCATCATAATACAAGCCAGGGGCCTCGAGGGCTCGAATACAAGTGCTCGATCATAGACGAGTCAGCGGAAGCAACAATATCTGAGTACAGACATAAGTTAAACAAGTTTGCCTTAAGAAGGCTAGCACAAACTGGGATACAGATCGAAAGAGGCGCAGGCCTCCTGCCTGGGATCCTCCTAAACTACTCCCGGTCGTCATCAGCGGGCTGCACATAGTAGTAGGCACCTCCAGGGTAGTAGGGGTCGTCGTCGACGGTGGCGTCTGGCTCCTGGACTCCAGCATCTGGTTGCGACAACCAGAAAGAAAGGAAAGGGGGGGAAAGGGGGGAGAAAGCAACCATGAGTACTCATCCAAAGTACTCGCAAGCAAGGAACTACACTACATATGCATGGGTATATGTGTAAGGAGGCCATATCAGTGGACTGAACTGCAGAATGCCAGAATAAGAGGGGGATAGCTAATCCTGTCGAAGACTACGCTTCTGGCAGCCTTCATCTTGCAGCATGTAGAAGAGAGTAGACTGAAGTCCTCCAAGTAGCATCTCCAAGTAGCATCTCCAGTAGCATCGCATAGCATAATCCTACCCGGCGATCCTCCCCTCGTCGCCCTGTGGAAAAGCGATCACCGGGTTGTCTGTGGAACTTGGAAGGGTGTGTTTTATTAAGTATCCGGTTCTAGTTGTCATAAGGTCAAGGTACAACTCCAAGTCGTCCTGTTACTGAAGATCACGGCTATTCGAATAGATTAACTTCCCTGCAGGGGTGCACCACATAACCCAACACGCTTGATCCCATTTGGCCGGACACACTTTCCTGGGTCATTGCCCGGCCGCGGAAGATCAACACGTCGCAGCCCCACCTAGGCACAACAGAGAGGCCAGCACGCCGGTCTAAACCTAAGCGCACAGGGGTCTGGGCCCATCGCCCTTAGCACACCTGCACGTTGCGAGGGCGGCCGAAAGCAGAACTAGCCCCCTTAATACAAGGGCAGGCTTACGTTCCAATTCGGCGCGCGCCGCTCGGTCGCTGGCGTCACGAAGGCTTCGGCTGATACCACGACGCCAGGATACCCATAACTACTCCCGCGTAGATGGTTAGTGCGTATAGACCAAATGGCCAGACTCAGATCAAATACCAAGATCTCGTTAAGCGTGTTAAGTATCCACGAACGCCGACCAGGGCCAGGCCCACCTCTCTCCTAGGCGGTCTCAACCTGCCCTGTCGCTCCGCCACAAAGTAACAGTCGGGGGCCGTCGGGAACCCAGGCCCACCTCTACCGGGATGGAGCCACCTGTCCTTCCAGCCCCCACATCGGAATCACTTGCGGGTACTCAACAAGCTGACCCGACTTTAGTCACCATCTGTATAGTATGTATGTATGTATAGTATATACCCGTGATCACCTCCCGAGTGATCACGGCCCAATAGTATAGCAAGGCAGACTAACAAGAATGTAGGGCCAATGATGATAAACTAGCATCCTATACTAAGTATTTAGGATTGCAGGTAAGGTATCAACAGATGTAGCAACAATGTCAGGCTATGCATCAGAATAGGATTAACGAAAAGCAGTAACATGCTACACTACTCTAATGCAAGCAGTATAGAGGAGAATAGGCGATATCTGGTGATCAAGGGGGGCTTGCCTGGTTTCTCTGGCAAGAAGAAGGGGTCGTCGTCGATGTAGTCGATCACAAGGGTACCGGTAGCGGTCTCGGGGTCTATCGCAAAGAAGTAATGGAGGGGGAACACAATAAATAACAGAGAAATCAAAGCATCACTAAGCGTAACATGGCAATATGCGGTGCTAGGTGCACCCTAACGCGGTAGTAGGTGATACTGACGAAAGGGGGAAACATCCGGGAAAGTATCCCCGGTGTTTCGTGTTTTCGGACAGATGATCCGGAGGGAGAAAGTTGCGTGTTTGCTATGCTAGGGATGTGTGGCGGACAAACGGGTTGTGTATTCGGATTCGTCTCGTCGTTCTGAGCAACTTTCATGTAGAAAGTATTTTCATCTGAGCTACGGTTTATTTTACATTAATTATCAAAGATTTAATCATTTTTAGAATTTATTTAATTATTTATCTCTAACATTATCCAGAATAGTGTATGCTGATGTCAGCATGACGTCAGCAGTCAACAGGGCGTTGACTGGTCAAACTGACGTGTGGGTCCCGCATGTCATACTCTGTTAACTAATTAACCAAATTAATTAGCTTAATTAACAGATTAGTTAGGTTAGTTAATTCATTACATTAATTAAATAGGATTAATAAAGTTAATTAATTTAGTTAATTAATTAATTAAATTTATATTCATTATTATTAATTTTATCTCTCTTTTTTTTAAAATCATTCTGGGGGTGGGGCCCCATTGTCATAGGCCCTATGGACCTTAACGGGCACGGGCACGCTGGCACGTGTTAACGGGCGCCGCGGCATGCGGGTGCGGGTGCCCAAACTGGACGCGGCCAGTCGAGGCCACGGCGAGGGGGGAAATGCCTACGCGGCGCCGGCGTGGCAGCGGCGACGCCACGGCGGGGCAAAAGGGAGGAGCAAGGCGGGCGCCGAAGCGTCGAAGGTGGCCACGGGCGTGAGGCGCTGCGCAGCCTAGCCCGGAGCGCGCCGGGGCGGACGACGGCGCGGACCACAGGCGAGGCTAGCACGCGGGTGCGCGCGTGCTCACGGCGAGCACGAGGACTGGGCGGCGCGTGCACGACCGCAGGACGGCGCGAGGAGCAGAGAGGAAGGGAGGCCGGGGGCCTCATCGCGGATTCGTAGGGTCAACGGCAGCATGGCTCGGGGAGGAGTCGGGGAAGCGAGATCCGGCGACGGCGAGGTAGCTCCGGGCGGCGTCGGGCGATGGCGGTGTGGCGCCAGTGATGTGGTGGTGGTTGGTGACGGCGTCAGGGCGACCGGGGCGTGTCGGGGGCGGGCTACGGTGGTTCGGGCACGGGGATCGGGCGTAGGGAGCTCCTCTCCGTGGCGCGATATGTGTGTGTGTGTGTGTGCGCGCCATGAGGTGGAGGGGATCGAGGGGAGAGATGGGGTTCGAGGGAGTGGGGAGTGGGGAGGGACCGCTAGGGTTTCGAGACAGGGGGGTTAAGGGGAGTGGGGTGAGGCTGGATGGGCCAAGTGGGCTGGCTGGCCGGTAGTTGGGCCGGTTGGCCCGGGGGGCTTTTCCCTTTTTGTTAGTTTTCTGTTTGTGCTTTTTTTTCTTTCTATTTTGGCTAATTGTTTGGTCACCAATGAGTTTTGTAAAATATGAGAGTTGGCCCACGAATCACAGCACAAGATATCCTACCACCAAAAACTAGTTTGGGGTAAATATCATTTCATATTTATTTTGTATTAATAAAAAGGTTATTAAATGATGTTTTCAGCCACTGTTTGAGGTTGTTTAAGTCACTTGTCAAATTTCAATAGCGTTGTTCACAATTTTATCATAGCCTCTGATTTATCTACTATTTATTGAACACATTAGTTTTAATATTCGGAAACTTTTATTGTTTGCTTGATTTTGAATTTTGAATTGTAATCGGTTTCGAACTAACGCGAGATTAGCAACAATAATCGAGGTGACGTGGCATCAGTAGCAGATGGTTACTGTAGCTTAATTATCCGGGCGTCACAATTCTCCTCCACTACAAGAAATCTCGTCCCGCGATTTAGGATGGGAGCAAGGGGGAAGGGATCTGGTTACGAAATTCTGACGGGTCTTCTCGGTGTTTGGTTGCTCTTCTCGAAGAGGCCGGTCCAATATATTGATGTCTTCATTTCTCTGCTTTAGGTCATCATGATGAAGTCGGCGTCCTTTCTTCAGGAACTCCATCGTACTTACGAAAGAATAAAGAGTGTGCGTTCCGGGAGAACAGACCTCTGCAAGGTCGACTATCTGGTCGATAACATCGGGGAGGGTGGCGGATAGCAACTCTCGAATTGAAACTTAAGAAAATATCGTGAGCAAAGTAAGAAGGTGCAAAATAGAAGTTTCAAGCGCATAGTCAATCGTTCGTTGCCTGAAACAAAGTGTGAAAGGTGTTTAGAGCAATGGGAATAAGTATTGCGTCTGATAGCAGAATTGATGATCTCTCGGAAGGTGGCTCGTAAATTACTTACGAGGCCACGCGCGAGGAACAACCTTGGCAAAAAGGGGGTTTACCGGAGAGTCAGGTTTTGATCCTGTGTAACTGTGGGTTATGGGCCCACCATGTGGGTTAAAGTAAGAAGGGTGTTGACATCTTGCACGGTCATGATAGCAAGACATGTCAAAGGGTAGGCTATCAGTTATGTTGGCAACAATGTCGGTACCAAGGGCGAGGGACGAAGAGAACCATTTTCCTGCTCGTTGAACGAGGCGGACCATTAGGCAAAGTTCTCGTCCATCGATGGCTACCAGAATGTCATCAATAATAATAATAGGGTCTTGCTGACAGAATTTAACACCGAGGTGTTTACATAAGCAGGAGAATATTACTGCTTAGATTATATAGATCACAAGAAACGTTAAACCAACCAATGGAAAGGAAAATATGATTATTAGATTAAACAGAACAATGGAAAGGAAAATGTGTTTAAACACATACTTCAAGGGTATATCCTTCCCAAGGACAAGCAGAGCATGATATCCATGTCAGGATATAATGTAGAAAACTCTTTAGGTAGGGGAGAGAAATTTTCATGGCATTACCCCATACAACGGTGTTAGGATAATTAAGAAAGAAACATTTAGCATTGGGCTTCAAATGTTTTTATTAAAGATCGGAGTACCACAGACATGCTTCAAGATAGCATTGACATGGTCTTCAAGCAAGGTCGGACTTTGGATACAAAGGATCCATGGGAAACAACTTATAGAATAAGTCTTACAATTTCCTCATGGAAGAATGGATAACCTTGCAAAAGAAATTATAATGATAGGTCCTCCAGCCAGGGGGTGCTAGGCATGACATCATATTACCGGGTCATCAAAGGACCAACATCATAACTCATGGAAAGTTGTCCCAACCATCATATCTGACCGAGATTCAGATCCGATTGGTGTCATGATACCTCAGACTTAGGATGACTGAGAAGAAAGGTGCAACACAAATTGTCGAGATGACATTGCAAGGTTCTCAAGGAAAAGAACTATGGAAGCGAGTTCAGAAACAAGAGTTCATCATTAAACCAAGGAGAGGGTGAGGGGGTAGCTGATGGAGTCTGCGACAATCCTCGAGATTTCCAAACGGATGGATTTCCACAATAATGTGAACAAGAAGATGACAATTGTCATATCAAATGATATAATGATGTATGCTAGAGGAGAACATCCTCGAGCAAACACTGGTTGGAAGGTGCACCCAAAATATGGGCTTTAGGTAGCATGATCAATGTTAGTATGGTGATTTGATAACCAAAAGACTTAGAATGAAACTATCGGCCATTCACTTCAAAGAAAAAGGGTTGCTAGAAGTTTTGAATTCGCACATCATAGTTCGATTGTTGGTTTTCAGGTTAGAATAACATGGGGACCAAGGAATGAACGAATATGGCAAAAGGTATCACCTGAAGCCAAAAATTCTTAAGAGGTGGTGAAATTCTCACGACATTTTTGACATAAAAGATGGTAATACTCCAATGTAAAGAATAACAAATGCTGGATAGCAAGGATCTCAAGATATAACACAAAACATGAATGAGTTTGTGTTGAACGGAAGGCAATAAAGTGGTCGATGATAAAACAAATCATCGAGGGCAAGGATGGTATTTCTCATAATGAATTCAATTGATATCCTGGAGGAGCTCGGAATGCTGATGATGATCACGACACATTTGTCGAGAGATCTCATGAAGATGTAATCGATCAGTGATGACATCAAGTTGAAGGAATGATGAAGCGAAAGGTTGTTGGAACCATGGGTACGACACAAACTCGAAATCAAGTTTGTTGTTCAAGGAGAAATGATATGACGAGGAAGATCAACGTAAGATTAGCTCACCGTCGAAATTTGTGCTCCGGGAAGAACCAGATAGCACATTTAAATTTAGCACGATAATGATGTAGTCGATAAGGCTAGAAATGGCATGATGGAGTATTAAACTCATAAGCAATGAAGATTACTAAGAGTTGTCGAATCGCAGTGCGGACTCAATTCACTATTCGGTGTTCTTGGTTGACGACAACCCAAAACTCATCGAGTGACTATGATAGGGAAAGGTATTACTCCGGCACAAATTCATAAGATGTAGTGCAATGGCATGATATCCTCGAGATACCAGGGAGATAATACTCAAAGGCATATCAAATTAAAGGTTAAAGTGGGGTGTATTGATCTATGGAAGACAAGCGCTTCTACTTGTCTGAGAAATGGAATCAAAGGAAGAAATTATGGTCGGAACCACGGTTGCAAAGGATCAATTCACAGATCCAGATGATATTTTCAAGGAAATAGTTATTATTGCAAGAAGCTTCCATGATAGGATCTACATCGTGTCCATGGGCATGAACACAAAGGTTGAAGGTCGACTCTCACTTCTTCAATGCATAACCTTTCACTCACTTCTCGCCTTCGATGAAGTTGTAGTGTTGAAATTTTATCTGGCATAACATCAGTAGATTATGACCCGTAGTAGTTTCCGGGTTCACAAGATTAGAAAAGGCATAGGTCCAACCCATCAGGGCCTCTTAGGAACATATACCACAAACTTCAGAAGTAGATAACACAAGCTCGAAAGCAGAGCATGTTCGACAAGGCAGAGGATACAACTTACCAAAGGCAATATGTACCCGAGAAAAGACTCACAAAGTTATTGGATACGAAGGACGTTGTCGGATGAAATCCATAAAGGATCTGGTGGTCCACAAGGGATCTGATGTGAGCATCGGTACTCAATCAGAAGAAGAAAGAATGCAAGGGGATCGGATTATAGAAACAACTGACTAATTCAAAGCTCAAAGGCAAAGGAATTGAGATTTCCAATTCAAGGGATCAGGAGCAAGGGCTCTGATTAAGGATGGATAAGCCGAGTAGGCTTAGGGGAATAATCAACGACAATTTGATTGGTCGATAAACAGCTCATGTTCAAAATGACATCTCAGCCGGAAAGATAATTTTAAACGGATCAACTGATGATTGCGTGCATTCACACTCATGTTGAATCAATAGGATTCAAAATGACTAAGACTAGGGATGTTATCAAGGACTACTACTCATATGGAATTAACCATAATGCAAGCAGGCAAGAATTTCAAGAATAACAAGCTGCAGAGGATTTTCGAAAGATCGAAAAGTATTCCAAAGAATTTTGTGAGACACATGAACAATTGAGAAGAACGGATCCTCGATAATTGTGAGGAAAACCCGTAAGGGTTTTCATGCGAAATAAAACTGCAAGACAGTAAACTCAAAGGATTCTCGGGACAACGGCAAATATTTCGAGGCATCTTGTAACAACAAGAGTGACGAGGAATGATCAAGAGAATGACAAGTGCATATAGATATCCATAGGGATATATCGGTGACAGTGGATTGCAAAGGCGATGAGCGCAAGGGTCTCAGGAAAATATCGAGGGATGTCCTTAGAATCTTCTCACGAAGCAGGTGATCTTCCGAAATGAGGGCTCTCCAGGGGGGAAATAGTTACGGGAACCTAGAGTTAGAGTTAGCAAAATCATTTAACCCGAATAGAAGGGAGATTAGAGTCCCAGAGTATAGATCGAGGAATAAAAGATCCTAATACCACCCAATGGCGACGTGGGCCCATGGGCCACACAGCCATGTTAGTAAAATTTTGCAATGACTAGACTCAACTTCGGCCAAGGAGTTGGAAAGGGGGATTCCTACAGGCAGTCGGCTCTGATACCAACTTGTGACGCCCCCGATTCAATCGTACACTAATCATACACGCAAACGTGTACGATCAAGATCAGGGACTCACGGGAAGATATCACAACACAACTCTACAAATAAAATAAGTCATACAAGCATCATAATACAAGCCAGGGGCCTCGAGGGCTCGAATACAAGTGCTCGATCATAGACGAGTCAGCGGAAGCAACAATATCTGAGTACAGACATAAGTTAAACAAGTTTGCCTTAAGAAGGCTAGCACAAACTGGGATACAGATCGAAAGAGCCGCAGGGATCCTCCTAAACTACTCCCGGTCGTCATCAGCGGGCTGCACGTAGTAGTAGGCACCTCTGGGGTAGTAGGGGTCGTCGTCGACGGTGGCGTCTGGCTCCTGGACTCCAGCATCTGGTTGCGACAACCAGAAAGAAAGGAAAGGGGGAAAAAGGGGGGAGAAAGCAACCGTGAGTACTCATCCAAAGTACTCGCAAGCAAGGAACTACACTACATATGCATGGGTATATGTGTAAGGAGGCCATATCAGTGGACTGAACTGCAGAATGCCAGAATAAGAGGGGGATAGCTAATCCTGTCGAAGACTACGCTTCTGGCAGCCTCCGTCTTGCAGCATGTAGAAGAGAGTAGACTGAAGTCCTCCAAGTAGCATCTCCATGTAGCATCTCCATTAGCATCGCATAGCATAATCCTACCCGGCGATCCTCCCCTCGTCGCCCTGTGGAAAAGCGATCACCGGGTTGTCTGTGGAACTTGGAAGGGTGTGTTTTATTAAGTATCCGGTTCTAGTTGTCATAAGGTCAAGGTACAACTCCAAGTCGTCCTGTTACTGAAGATCACGGCTATTCGAATAGATTAACTTCCCTGCAGGGGTGCACCACATAACCCAACACGCTTGATCCCATTTGGCCGGACACACTTTCCTGGGTCATTGCCCGGCCGCGGAAGATCAACACGTCGCAGCCCCACCTAGGCACAACAGAGAGGCCAGCACGCCAGTCTAAACCTAAGCGCACAGGGGTTTGGGCCCATCGCCCTTAGCACACCTACACGTTGCGAGGGCGGCCGAAAGCAGAACTAGCCCCCTTAATACAAGAGCAGGCTTACGTTCCAATTCGGCGCGCGCCGCTCGGTCGCTGGCGTCACGAAGGCTTCGGCTGATACCACGACGCCAGGATACCCATAACTACTCCCGCGTAGATGGTTAGTGCGTATAGACCAAATGGCCAGACTCAGATCAAATACCAAGATCTCGTTAAGCATGTTAAGTATCCGCGAACGCCGACCAGGGCCAGGCCCACCTCTCTCCTAGGCGGTCTCAACCTGCCCTGTCGCTCCGCCACAAAGTAACAGTCGGGGGCCGTCGGGAACCCAGGCCCACCTCTACCGGGATGGAGCCACTTGTCCTTCCAGCCCCCACATCGGAATCACTTGCGGGTACTCAACGAGCTGACCCGACTTTAGTCACCATCTGTATAGTATGTATGTATGTATAGTATATACCCGTGATCACCTCCCGAGTGATCACGGCCCAATAGTATAGCAAGGCAGACTGACAAGAATGTAGGGCCAATGATGATAAACTAGCATCCTATACTAAGTATTTAGGATTGCAGGTAAGGTATCAACAGATGTAGCAACAATGTCAGGCTATGCATCAGAATAGGATTAACGAAAAGCAGTAACATGCTACACTACTCTAATGCAAGCAGTATAGAGGAGAATAGGCGATATCTGGTGATCAAAGGGGGGCTTGCCTGGTTGCTCTGGCAAGAAGAAGGGGTCGTCATCGATGTAGTCGATCACAAGGGTACCGGTAGCGGTCTCGGGGTCTATCGAAAAGAAGTAATGGAGGGAGAACACAATAAATAACAGAGCAATCAAAGCATCACTAAGCGTAACATGGCAATATGCGGTGCTAGGTGCGCCCTAACGCGGTAGTAGGTGATACTGACGAAAGGGGGAAACATCCGGGAAAGTATCCCCGGTGTTTCGCGTTTTCGGACAGATGATCTGGAGGGAGAAAGTTGCGAGTTTGCTATGCTAGGGATGTGTGGCGGACAAACGGGTTGTGTATTCGGATTCGCCTCGTCGTTCTGAGCAACTTTCATGTAGAAAGTATTTTCATCTGAGCTACGGTTTATTTTACATTAATTATCAAAGATTTAATCATTTTTAGAATTTATTTAATTATTTATCTCTAACATTATCCAGAATAGTGTATGCTGACGTCAGCATGACGTCAGCAGTCAACAGGGCGTTGACTGGTCAAACTGACGTGTGGGTCCCGCATGTCATACTCTGTTAACTAATTAACCAACTTAATTAGCTTAATTAACAGATTAGTTAGGTTAGTTAATTCATTACATTAATTAAACAGGATTAATAAAGTTAATTAATTTAGTTAATTAATTAATTAAATTTATATTCATTATTATTAATTTTATCTCTCTTTTTTTTAAATCATTCTAGGGGTGGGGCCCCACTGTCATAGGCCCTATGGACCTTAACGGGCACGCGCACGCCAGCGCGCGTTAACGGGCGCCGCGGCATGCGGGTGCGGGTGCCCAAACTGGACGCGGCCAGTCGAGGCCACGACGAGGGGGAAAATGCCTACGCGGCGCCGGCGTGGCAGCGGCGACGCCACGGCGGGGCAAAAGGGAGGAGCAAGGAGGGCGCCGAAGCGCCGGAGGCGGCCACGGGCGTGAGGCGCTGCGCAGCCTAGCCCGGAGCGCGCCGGGGCGGACGACGGCGCGGACCACAGGCGAGGCTAGCGCGCGGGTGCGCGCGTGCTCACCGCGAGCACGAGCACCGGGCGGCGCGTGCACGACCGCAGGACGGCGCGAGGAGCA
>NC_041389.1:332217236-332218833 GCF_002162155.2 Triticum dicoccoides | reverse complement strand
GATGTGGTGGTGGTTGGCGACGGCGTCAGGGCGACCGGGGCGCGTCGGGGGCGGGCTACGGTGGTCGGGGCACGGGGATCGGGTGCAGGGAGCTCCTCTCCGTGGCGCGATGTGTGTGTGTGCGCGCGCGCCACGAGGTGGAGGGGATCGAGGGGAGAGATGGGGTTCGAGGGAGTGGGGAGTGGGGAGGGACCGCTAGGGTTTCGAGACAGGGGGGTTAAGGGGAGTGGGGTGAGGCCGGATGGGCCAGGTGGGCTGGCCGGCCGGTAGTTGGGCCGGTTGGCCCGGGGGGGCTTTTCCCTTTTTGTTAGTTTTCTGTTTGTGCTTTTTTTATTTTTATTTTATTTTTTTTATTTTCTTTCTATTTTGGCTAATTGTTTGGGCACCAATGAGTTTTGTAAAATATGAGAGTTGGCCCACAAATCACACCACAAGATATCCTACCACCAAAAACTAGTTTGGGGTAAATATCATTTCATATTTATTTTGTATTAATAAAAAGGTTATTAAATGATGTTTTCAGCCACTGTTTGAGGTTGTTTAAGTCACTTATCAAATTTCAATAGCGTTGTTCACAATTTTATCATAGCCTCTGATTTATCTACTATTTATTGAACACATTAGTTTTAATATTCGGAAACTTTTATTGTTTGCTTGATTTTGAATTTTGAATTGTAATCAGTTTCGAACTAACGCGAGATTAGCAACAATAATCGAGGTGACGTGGCATCATTAGCAGATAGTTACTGTAGCTTAATTATACGGGCGTCACAACACACATGTGGGATGGCAATTGAGAACCGACCATAGGCACACTCCCCGGCCCCGCAAGTCAGGTGACTTAATAGAAGAGGGAGACGGGCGATAGTACTAGAGAAGTGTTGTACTACGTTGGTGCCTGGACGATCCCTCCAAGACACGGAAGATCAGTTCGTCCATGCATGTGACCAGACTCCAGCAGACACGCCTGGATTGGCTATCGTCTACATATCGTGCAGGCTGTGTTGTACATGGCTGTAGGTGTGGTGAGAAAAATCTAAAAAAAGGTTTCTTGTCATCTCACAAAATTAGGTGTCATGTGCTTCAGATCACTGCAAGGGTTAAACAGCAACAACTAAGTTGGGCTAGTCATTGGGGGCACATGCACGAACAGTGACTACTCGGCTGCCATCTAGGTCAAGTCGGCTATGTTAATTAGGACATCTATCGACGGACCCCTTTTCTACGAGTTTATCTTTAATTTGAGCTTTGTTCCTCGTCTAGTTTGTCCGTCAGGATTCATGTTGTCTCCTTTGGGCAGTGAGGTTATGATTTCTTGTCATGTGGCATTTTTTCGTGTTATATGTTATAATCCGGCACTTCAGATCAAAATGACGACAACTGCACTCCGGGCCACGTGCATGAAGACTTCTCGACAGTCATTGACGAGGTCAAGCCGGCTCTGGTGGACAAAAGAAAACTAAGTACTACTCCACTATATAGGCAGGAGCCTCCGTGCTTGCTTCCTAGTGTTGCTCTCTTCACACTGTCTCAGCCTCTCCAGATCTAAACACGACAGCGGTGGCCACTCTCTCTCTCTCTCTCTCTCTCTCTCTCT
>NC_041389.1:332208056-332217038 GCF_002162155.2 Triticum dicoccoides | reverse complement strand
TGCTCACCGCTGGTCACATATCCAGCCGGTTCCTCTCCGTCGGGGAAGGTGAGAAGGTGCAATGTTCACGCGGTCGTCCTCGGCGATGGCTCTTACCCACTGTCGGGCGCGTCCCGATCAGCCTGCCTTGCTGTTCTCTCCCAAGCACCGCTTGCGAGGGAGGGCCTCCGACCCCTTCTTCCTCCCTGCCATAGTGTGGGCAGATCCGGCCTCCCGCCGCCCACCTAGCAACATCCCGGCGACCACCAGGTATAACTTCCTTCGAAACCGGCCTTGCTCTACTTCTCGAGCTCCTGACTTCGCTGCATTTGTATATTTTACTATTTCTCAGGCCCCCTCGTAGATAGGATCGATCGACTGTTCGAAAACCACCTAATTTTTTTATGTTTAAGAGGTAAAACTAGTTCATGCACTCGAATCTAGTACTACTTGGTTCAAACAAGGAAGAAAGGGTGTGGGGGTGGGGGAGGATTTGTTACCTGAATCTAGGACTTGGTCGAAAGAGGAAATAATGGGGGCGAAAAGTAGCAGAGGCTGGCTATCCAACTGGTCTCTAGGTCTAATAGGGAAATAAAGGGAAACGTAGTACAAACTCAATATAAACCCGATCTATTGGTTGAAAAAGGAAAGAAAGTGGGGACTGGGGGACAAGTCAACAGAGTAATTCGAGCACTAGATTTGCTAGCCTCACACAGTATAAGGTGGCTATACCGAACAAAAATGGGACCAACCCAGATATCCTGTTCTGATATTTGTTGCCCCGAGCCACTCTTATGTAATGCCACTAGTAAAATGTAGCAGTCGCACTGTTAAAAGTAAGGACACGTTAAACCAATGTTGTTTTCAATATAATGCCTCCAGTAATATGAATCAATGGCACTTCTTTACATGTTCTGCTAAATAAGATAAGTTGGTTCTTTTCGTTAGAAATACAACTGTCCTGGTTCGCCTACTCTCATGTGCCCAAAGTAATGTCGTATTTAACGGTTGTCATAGTTAATCCTAATGCCCACACTAATATCTAGCAATGCCACTGCTTTAGAAATTGCTACTGTCCTTGTAGGATTGCCATTCAGATAAGGAACATGCTTCTTTTCATTTGATGCATGTTTCATCACTTGTTAGTCACCCTCCTTTCCACCTTTTTTGTGCAAACAGAGATATACATTTCACGCTCGATCTTAGTTGAACTGCACAAATGATATCCAAATTATACTTGAGCATTCCAGGAGCTTCACAACCAACCTTGATGTTGCTCAATTTTATTGCAACTAATGAAGAAGAAGCTCTGTGGGTTTTGTTTTCTGATGGAAATGGAACTAGGGTTGGATCCCTTTTCTAAAAAAATGAAGAAGAAGCTGCTAACTCATGGTACATTGCTTCATTTTAGGTGAACTGCACCAAAAGGTCCCATGAATTGAATCATCCATGTTGGTGACTGAAAGAGCCAGCTTCAGCATCCCAGTCTAAGCACCCCCGGCCTCCATCCTTGCGATGCACGGTACACCTCATTTGCCACCTGCTCGACCCTATTGTCACTGATAAAATGAAGTAATAATACAGTTAAAATAGAGCGAGTGTCATCTCTATCATTTCAATTTCCAATGTAGATAAAGAAAGTGCTTCTCTTTGTTAAAGTATGTTTCATCAACTAGTCCCATTGTTAATGTTTAAGCGTTTCTGCAAACTGGGGTGCTTAATTTTAGTTGCTATGTACAAAAGTAGATATTTGAATGTCTCAAGGCGCCTCCTTGTACTACCGCTGTACACTGATGTTCATCACTGGGAGAAGGTGTATCTGGGAGACTTGGGACGATGTCCAGTATGAGGCGTACCGTATGAGGCATTGTAGGGCCCATCCCGCCCTCGCAGCATGGCATACTATGATACTATCGCAATATTTTCTTCTATTTATTTTGTGTGTTTCATCAACTAGTGCCACTATAATGTAATCACGCTTTTTCATTATCTGTGCAAACAGGGTTATTCAACTGCATTTTGGTGGAACTGCACAAATGTACGTATGGAACCGGCATATATGCAGAGTGCGAGGTGTGCCAAGTAAAAATTACCGACACCAACCATGCTGCATGCACGTATTGGCATCCACCACCACCAGTGGGATTGTGGTGCTCTCTATGGATGGATCTTTCTCGGCAGCAAATCCTCTAACCAAATACTAGTAGCTTATATTGGCAGTTTTCTAGGGAGTACTCTTTTCTGAAAGAAGCACCAATCAATTTTTCTTTATTTGTACATTGTGTTGCAACTTTGACCCAAAGGTCCAGATCTATTTTAGGGTGATTGGCGTAGTACTCGGAGACTGATTGTAAGCATGATTTTCATTAGCTGTCACACTGATTGTAAGCATGAGCGGGTGGAAGATTAGGTTAGTGCGAAGCTTACCTTAAACCCTACCACCGCCGTTGAAATGAGGCAAGCGTCGAGGGAACCACGGATAACGGCGGGGAAGTGACGTCGCACCATCCGGCCTCCTCTTGCGGTGGGAGAACGAATACTCCTGTGGCTCCGGCTGGCTCTGCACCCTCATGAACGGCACACCATACTCGATCAATTCGTTATCCTCTGGGTGCTCGACCTTCAACCTGTACGCCCACCACCTCCGCCTGACTATCGCCTCGGGCGAATCTGTCTGCTCCATCGCCCATAGGAGATACTCGATGAACTCGGAGGACTGCGGCGTGACTGCCACCGAGGAGTACATGTACATCGCCGCCCTCATCGTTGCTGTCTCCCTCTTTCGCATACATTGCCACATGGCCTGCATCGTCCTTGAAATCTCCCACTCATTGTCAAACCAACTAAGGATCTCCTTCAACCTAGCTAACTTTGCCTGGTCGCCATCGGTGATCTGCCTGATTCGCTGCTGCATCCTCTCCATAGATGTCCTTCTGAGTGGTTAGGTGCTAGCTTTGGAAGATGGGAGGAGAGACGGTGGTCTTGCAATAGAGAAGAGGGAGAGGCGAGACGGTGGTTTTGGAATGGAGATGATGGAGAGGAGAGGAGGAGGTTTTGCAATGGAGAAGATCAGAAGAGGGAGAGGCGAGACGGTGGTTTTGGAATGGAGATGATGGAGAGGAGAGGAGGTGGTTTTGGAATGGAGATGATGGAGAGGAGAGGAGGTGGTTTTGCAATGGAGAAGATCAGAAGAGGGAGAGGCGAGACAGTGGTTTTGGAATGGAGATGATGGAGAGGAGAGGAGGTGGTTTTGCAATGGAGAAGAGGGAGAGGAGCGGCGGCAGCAATTTAGGATTGGGCGAGAGGGCCGGCGCGCTGTGACTGGATCAAAATCAAAATCAATTAACCCTTCAATTAAGAAAGCGACCCCACATTAACTAGTCTCCCTTTTATTCTGGGTCATAATTGAACATGATTTTCGCATATAAAATATATGTTGTACGTTGCAAAAATAATATAATTTGAAAGTACATTCAGATACGAACCAAACGATACAATTTTTGGTGACATGCATTCACATTTTGCTTCTCAAATACAGTACGTGGTCAAACTTTGACCCAAAATACGCAAAACAACAAAAAAATACTTCCAAGACCAGCGCCCTCTTCCGCTCTTCTCCTCTTAAACCACCGCCGCTCCTCTCCTGTTCCAATCTAAATCCAGCGCCGCTCCTCTCCTCTTCCATTTCAAAACCACCGCCCCTCCTCTCCTGTTCCAGTCCAAAACCAGCGTCGCTCCTCTCCCGTTCTAATCCAAAACTAGCGCTGCTCCTCTCCTCTTCCATTCAAAAACCACCGCCGGCGAGTGAAGGTGCTGTGGAGAAGTAGATCGATGGAGGAGTACAACCGATACATGAGGATCGCAGACGGCGACCCTGCGAAGCTAGCTAGGATGTTGGAGATACAGTCTTGGTTTGACAACAAGGACCAACTAGCGGCGACGGCGACATCCATGGCCAAATATCTGCAACAGTGCGAAAAGGCGGCGATACTCCCGGAGGGAGTCACGCCGGAGTACATAGAGCTGCTCCTCTGGGCCATGGAGCAAACAGATTCACCGAATCCGATTGTGAGGGAGCGGTGGTGGGAGTGTCGATCCCAGATGGAGCATCCACTAGAGATTGAAGGATCGGGCATCTACAGGGTGTCGTTTGTGAGGGTGTCCTGCCAGAGCGAGCCGGTGGACTCTTCGTCGACCGAACCCAACTACAAGAGGAGAAAAGCAGTTGGCCCGATGACGCTTCCCCGCCATCGTCTCCCTCGCCGTTCACATCGTCTCACGGGGCGGTTGTCTGCCGCCGAGGAATAGGAGGCCCCCCCCCCCCCGAGCCCAATAGTCGAGCAGGTTGTGAATTGTCAGGAGGAGCTTAGGGTTGTCAGTATTTGCAGGTTGTGAATTGTGTTTTGTGTTGTGTATTTTGAGAGTACTTTCACACACTACTAGGAAAAGGCCTACTAATGGCGCACCGGTTTTGCCTACTAATGGTGCACTACCGGTGCGCCATTAGTATCACGCCACTAGTATTTTTTACTAATGGCGCACCACTGGTGCGCCATTAGTATCTGGTATACTAATGGCGCACCATGTAGTGCGCCATTAGTTTTGCCCACAGTGCGCCACTAGTGTCTTCTATACTGATGGCGGACCACATGGTAGTGCGCCATTAGTAACAATTTTTTTAATTTTTTTCTTAATCTCAGGTCACTATTTCACCTATGAGATATCCAACACATATATATATACAACAAGCATCCATATAACAATCATAGCCAACACACAAGTTCCATCATATATACATACATAGCCAACACACAAGTTCCATCATATATACATACATAGCCAACACAGTTCCATCGTTACATATTACAAAAGTTTCACATTGTTCATCCAACACCGTTATCCATCAATTCACAAAAGTTTCACATTGATACAAAATAAAAACACAAATGGAAAAGAAGCACTCCATCCATGCAAGCTTCCGTGAATTAAATCAAATTTGCAAAATGATAAACAAGAAGTTAGAAGAAGACAAAGAAGAAGACTAGAAGAATACTAGAAGAAGAAGAACACTAGAAGAAGAATAAGAAGAATTTTGGAAAAGAAGAAGAAGAAGAAGACTATAAGCTTATTATGTAAACTTGATTATTTTGTGCTAACATAAGTTATTTTGGAGCTAACCTATAGGAAACTAAGCATATAAGCTCTAAGTTAGTATATTAGAGCCAACTTAGGTAAAATGAAGCTAACCTATGTCATTTTGGAAAAGAAGAAGAATAAGAAAAGGACTATAAGCTTATTATGTAAACTTGATCATTTTGTGCTAACATAAGTTATTTTGGAGCTAACCTATAGGAAACTAAGCATATAAGCTCTAAGTTAGCATATTAGAGCCAACTTAGGTAAAAATGAAGCTAACCTATAGGAAACTAAGCATATTAGAGATAACATAGGTAACTGAGTATATATATATCATTTTGGAGATCTGGCATACCTGACAAAGTTCAGTTCTCATGCATTGTTCTTCTCCTTCTCCTTCCTCAGCCTGATGCGCCAAGAGCGGCGAGGCGGTGGAGGCAGTGGAGGCAGTGGGATGTAGTCTTCTACCACAATTGGCGTGTTCATGTCGCCCAGCTGTGGGATCGCTAGCGCCACCACCGGTGCGTGGTCATTGTCAGGCACCACCACCATCGCGAGGCCACCTTCAGGCATGACCATCACTAGGTCATCCTCAGCCACCTCCATCTCTTGCCCATGGTCAGCCACCACCATCTCTTGCCCTTGGTCAGCCACCACCAGCGCTAGGTCATCCTCAGCCTAATGCCCATCGTCATCCTGCAGCTCCTCATCCCCACTCTGCTCCTCTTCTCCCGCACTCCAGTCCGGATCATCCTTCTTGTTGTCTATGCTGCTGCCAGAATCGCTGCTGCTTTCGCTACAGCCATAGTCGCTGCTGCTTTGGCTGTAACCAGTGTCGCTGCTGCTGCTCCCATTACCTGTCCAAAATGCAACAATGACCGTTAACAATCGATGTGAGACAAAGCCAAATGTATAGGAATAAGAAGAGGCAGAATGTACCGGCATCATCATCATCAGCGTAGCGCATGCGACACATAGTCGTGTTGAACACCTTCACGATGAGCATGGTGGCGTCGTCGTCGTACCTGAAGAGAAGGAAGTACCCCAGCCGCAGGTCGTAGGCACGGTAGAACTTCTCCCACCCACAAGACAAGTACATGTGGCCCTCCTTGATCACCAACTCCGCATCCCACTGCCTGCAAAACCCATTGCCGGCCTGTCACAGCTTCACATTATTTCGCGGATCTTCACCCATCAGCATGTTCATAAAACTGTCAGGCAGCCTCTGCAGTTTGGGACAATGAGTGATGTAGCAAACAACAGATATCATAATGAGATGGGTGAAGGAGAGATCTCTTGTTTTATATACCTGCATCATGGATGATACTGAAGTCTCAAGTATGATAGTGAAGAACTCGGAAGCATCCAACTCGTACTGCGGTGTCGTAGAGCGGCGGTAGCTGCTTCCCGCCATCTCTGATAAGTAGCAGAAGAGACCAATTAGTACAACATATCATAAAACATGCATGATAACAGGCATTAGTCGCAAGTACCCCATATGTCCTATTTTTAGCAAAGTCATGCTAAAATTCACGGAAAATTTCAGCATTACCTTTGCTGAAAATAGGACATATGGAGTACCCGAATTTGCCGGAACGGAAGTTAATCGACATTCCAGCAAACTCAAGGGCCTCTCGGGGTACCTGCAATATCATTATCCCCGCGTAATGAAGTCGCCAATGGGTCATTTTAGAAGATCACAAGTAGCATCATCACAAGTACAACATCATCTATAGCTTTATATTAACAAAGCATCAGCACATATACAAAATACCACTTATGCCAACCGTATGGTTTATATCAGATTCAGAGTTAGAAACAGGAAAAACCGGTGCTTCAAAGCCTACTGGACACAATTTACATCTATCAGTACGGGATGTCCTGACTAATTTCAAGTGTTCACAGGTGAACTTGTACCATGGATGAGCCTAGTGCTTCATTAGTCAACTGAACAGAGATAACAGGGCATAACACCATACATAAAGTGATGAGCATACATACTACTGTCCAAGCAAATTAACTGAATAGTATTGTGTCAAGTTCAGTTTGAAAATTCAGTTACTGCTTGAGTGATTTGACACCAAAAATCACTTCAATGCAATGTTCATGCTAGACTGGTCAGTGCTGCTCTCCTGCTGCATTAGGTATATTCCAACTAAATTGTGTTCTGCTGTGGTGGCCCTTGAGATTGACTCATTAGAATTTTAGAATACCAAGTGTATATCAATAGATACATCATGAGATATATTTTCATACTGTATATGCTTCTTAATGCAGATATAAATGATTTTCTCTATAAACTTGGTCAAAGATTACTATGTTTGACCTTTAGAAATCCTCGCCGACAAGAATTACTATCATCTCTGCTTACCACACTGACAAGGCAATACTTATACTACATGAGAATTTTTTGGCTGTGCTGTCAAGAATTACTATCATCTTAATAGGCTATTTTGCAAAACATAAAATCTATGCGAGGGTCCAAGGAAAATGGTAAGTGAAATCAAACATGCACCATTTCTGTTCCGAAGAGTACATTGCATTGAACCATTTCTGTTCTTAATAGGCTTTGGAGGGGGAGCGCGGCGGGTGGCGGCGAGGCGGACGGTGGGGAGGCTCAAAAGTAACTCATGGAAGTAAACTACTAGTAGGCTCAAAAGTCAAGTAAACTGAAGGTTGACCTTCTGAAGGTCTAAGTATGGTTGTGCTGTCAGGTTACTACTAGCAATAACATGGAAGTAGACTTGATGACCGTGTTCGTTAGGCACAAATATGTAAGAAAGGAGCAAGTGCATCAACATGAAAGCAGAGCACATGTATATACTTGTATCACTGTCTTGGAGCCAACAAATGCCTCAATTTTTCTCCAACCGCGATCGAACCTGTTACGCAGAAACACAAACAGGGAAAGATTGGTCATCTGGAAATGAATGTATAGGGAAAAATTGCGGTCAAAACTAAGATCTTTCAATGGTAAATTCAAAAGGGAAACAGTTGTAATACAGGACAATAGAATAAATCCTACAAACTTCTTTGATGTTGTCCTAGCACCCGCCTATGATATTGCTTTGTATACACATATCTCAAACATTTTCCGTTTCACCGCACTTATACACATGTTGTTATATGACCTGCGACGCGACACCCAGCGGAGCCATTAAGATCCAATTCAGCATATGGATATCAAAAAAATCAGCAGATGGTTAACTGAGAGGTTGTTTGTACAACGATCTAAAAATCATGTCCTTGTTTAGAAACTTCATTCAGCAAACAATTTCTGAATTTTCTGAACCTAACATTGGAACCACACAGCTACCCTTGGCCCTTGGGTCCTGCCACAAGTAACAGAACAAAAGGAGCGATTCCTCCGGCCATGGCTATGCTACTGAATACATGTGCATGGTTGCGTGAGGATTCTCCAATCAAAATTGTTCATGAATCACCATCAGCACATCACAAACGCAGGCAAGACATTTCGGCCCAGTCGAGCAACTGACGGCCACCACGGCACGCCCGGGCTTAGTCGGCAGAGCCGCTGCTGCGAATCGCGTGAAAATGTGCGGTGCCGTACCGGAACCCTAGCTAGAGAGGGCGGCGCGTGCGTGAGCAGGCTAGTGAGTTGGCGGGTGGATCAGCGCCGCACCTGGGGTTGGGGTCGGGGCGGGAGTGGGCTGCGGCTGCGGCGGCCGGGCGGAGGTCCGGCAGCACTCCATCTGGAGAGGGGAGGAGGCCCGAAGCCGGAGCAGAGACGATGGGGCTGCGGCGGTGCGGGGGCGCGAGGCCTCGTGTCGTCCCTGTGGGTGCTAGGACAGTGGGGAGGCGGGGAGCTTCGGACTTGGGGGCGGGGCTGACGGCGGGGAGGAGGGC
>NC_041389.1:332158383-332207715 GCF_002162155.2 Triticum dicoccoides | reverse complement strand
CCGGTCGCCGGAGGGGTCAGGGTCGGCGGCGGGGGTGGATTCTGGCGGGGGTCGGGGCGGCGGCGGCAGGGGACGGAGGGGGCGTGCAGGCACGG
Source organism: Triticum dicoccoides (assembly GCF_002162155.2). NCBI lineage: Eukaryota > Viridiplantae > Streptophyta > Magnoliopsida > Poales > Poaceae > Triticum > Triticum dicoccoides. The sequence continues at coordinate 332,207,620 of NC_041389.1, read as the reverse complement.
CGGCGGCGTACGGTTGGGGCAGAGGGGGCAAATTAGGTCGAGTGGGGAGGAAGGGAGGGAGGGGAATAGGTGGAGTGGGGGGAAGCTTACTAATGGCGCACCGCGTGGTAGTGCGCCATTACTAGTTTAAACTAGTAATGGCGTACTGTTACTCGGTGCGCCATTAGTAGTTTTGCAAAAAAAGAATTAAAAAAATTCAGTACTGGCGCACTCCTTGTCTGGTGCGCCATTACTAGTTAGAACTAGTAATGGCGCACTTCGGTCGGATGCGCCATTAGTATGTATGTAAAAATGTAAAAAAAAATATCACTAGTGGCGCACCTTTTGTGTGGTGCGCCATTAGTGTCTTCCATACTAATGGCGCATCACCAACTGGTGTGCCATTAGTATATAGTAGTGGCGCACTACTTCCCTGGTGCGCCATTAGTGTCAATCCTATCTATAGCCCTTTTCCTAGTAGTGACATATGAATGTCTTTTGAATTTCAGATTTGCAGTATTGAGCATATGAAGAATTTTATGTATTCTAGAGATCTATTTTTAGCACTTAAAAAAATGTAGTTTCATAGGAGTATAAAAGTGCAGACGAGAAGAAACTGCAAGTTTCAGTTTCAGATAAGAAATTGCAAGTTCAGTTTCAGATAAGAAACTGCAACTTTTGGAGGCAGAGCATTTATATTAACACGGCCTTTTCAAACAGGGTTAACATCATGTTGGAAGTTTTATTCATGGTCGAAAATGGAACTACCAGCCAGTTAACATCATGCTGATCAACATTCATGCATATCACATCTCCATATGATGCACAGTCAAAATGCCCACACAATATCGAGTGTGCGAAACACAGAGAAAACGAGGTACGAAGTTTTGGCAAGTGTTGGACGTGGTTTTGGGCTGCCCCGTCTAGGCTTTCATTTTTAACATGCGCAGCCCACGACCTCGGATGGGAGGGCCTGTTTGTATTTTCTTAGGGCCGTCATGTATCGACCGGCCTATGGACCTCCCATCCAAGGTTTTATTTTTGGCAGCCCAATTTATGTATTTTTTTGAAGAAAACGCAGAGGTCTGTTCTATTTTTCTATATAAGAATAGGAACGCCGGGTCCAACTTATGTTTCCCCTCTAACTATATTATATATATTTAAATTAATTTATATGTTATTATATATTATTTTTATTGTCATCATATATTTAACAGATACTTACATATGTAAGAAAACAATATCACACATCTTATTAACTTATAAAAATAATTTCTTAACAAATAAAATCCTGGATTGTTTTGGCACGAAATCCTAGTGATTGTGTACAAAAGCTTGGTAAGATTTAAGGACGAATGTAATAATATCACTTATTATTTAAATATATTTATAACAAAATGCTCAGCCCCTTTTATCTTTTGATAACATTGCTGGCCCAACCCAACATTATAATTAGAATCAGCCCAGCAAAATCGTGTATTTAGAAAAAGTGCAAATGGCCTGTAATTTTTTAGGAAATAAAATAAATGGGCCGCATGGACGCTACATTATTTGTTCACCCAGCCCAGCTAATGGCTGTAATTCAAAAAAAAGAAGATCAAATTGACTGTAAGTTCTACCGCGCAAAAAAAAGACTGTAAATTCTAAAAAAATGGGTTGAATACGTGCCACATTTTTGGAGGTTGAAATGTGGGTCAATAGGTCGAAGCCAACGCAAGTCGTTGTCAATTTAGTCAACAAATGATTCTGACATGTTAGCCGTTGGATTTACATCCAACGACCCGCATCCATCTTCAATCTCTCGTCTTCTTCCTCCAGCGCCGTCGGGACCACCTCCCGCCTCCTGCTGCTAGCAGCTCTTCTTAGCACACTTCGCTATGAAGCGCTACTACACCGTTGGCCAGGCCATCCCTCCACCCCTCCACACCTCCTGTTCTTCTCCACCGACTGCCGAACCACACCGCACTACGGCACTAGAACCAGTTAACCCTTGTACAACTCTCCGTCTGTGACTCTACTCCCGCGTCTTCCCATCTCCGGCTCGTTGCTGTCTGGGCCCTTGCCGTCGTCCACCACATTGGATGCGCTTGGCGCTGCGTGGTCAACATGGACAACGAACGACACCATCAGAAGTAGACTGTGCGTGGAGAGGCTGACAGCTGGGTCCACGGCCGCACACAAGGAAATGCCTCCTTATTATGCGCAAAATAATGATTCCTCCACCTGACATCTGGGACCCACCAGAAGGGCCTCTGTATTTCGCGAAAAAAACATGCCCCCCGCTGACATGTCGGACCCGCCAGCTATCTTCGCACGCAAGGAAATGCCTCCTTATTACGCACAAAAAATGAATACTCCCCCTGCCAGCTGGAACCCTGCATACTGGGAGGCTGACTTGTGGGCGTACCAAGTTGACGGGGACGGAGGGCTTTGTCAACTTAGTCAATATGAACGATTCTAGCTCCTACTACCGTACGATGTTCATCCAACGGTCGTAGTGCTTCTTCAACCTCTGGTCTTCTTGCTCCAGCCGCCCAAACCAGCACCGGTCGTGCCGCGTGCTCCTGCCTCCCGTGGTCGGTTGTGATGCCGCGGAGGCCTCACCGCCCCCTACTACTCCCACCGCTGGCCAGGCCATCCCTCTACTCACCCACAACCCCTGTTATTCTGCGGTGACAGCAGCCTCACACCGCAGCCGAACCAGTGAATCCTCGTACTCCTCTTCGCGTGGGCATCCACTGTTGCATCTTCCCCGGCTCCGAGTCGTCCCCTTCCTAGGCCTCGCCATCGTCCACAGCCGTGGTGCTCTCGGCGCGGCGTGGTCAACGTGGTCAAGGAACGACTTCCATCGGACGTGGACTATACATGGAGAGGCTGACAGCTGGGTCCACGGCCGCAGCAAGGAAGTGCCTCCTTATTACGCGCAAAATAATGATTCCTCTACCTAACAGCGGGGACCCACCGAACGGGCCACCGTATTTCACGAAAAAAATGTTTCCTCCTAACTGTTGGGACCCACTAGCTACATCTTCGCACCCAAGGAAGTCCGTCCGGGCAAAAAAACGATTCGCCCCCCTGACTGCTGGGACCCACCAGCTACATCTTCGCACGCAAGGAAGTGCGTCCGAAAAAAAATGATTCGCCCCCCTGACTGCTGGGACCCACCAGCTACATCTTCGCACGCAAAGGAAGTTTGTCCGGGCAAAAAAAACAATTCGCCCCTCTGACTGTTGGGACCCACCAGCTACATTTTCGCACGCAAGGAAGTGCCTGACAGTCGGGACCCACCTGGTTGAAGTGTACGTAGCATTGTCATTCTGGTCGCGAACGTGTACGTACATATATACTGGTCGATGTAGAGGCACGCACGTGTCATAGTAGAGGCGCGTACGTGTCATAGTAGAGGCGCGCACGTAGCATGTACACGTACGTACATCGGCCAGGGTGCAAGAAAGAAAATATGGCCACGTACGTACATACGGGCGGGGTCTCGAACGCCTACTCGCGCATACGCACGACCAGGGCTCGTGTACATGGCTGGGTCGGAACGGAGAAACAGCGTCGTCCTCGTGTTCATGGGGAGGCAACGGAATGCATCCTGTTCATGGGGAGGCAACGGAATGCGTCGTGTTCATCGGGAGGCAACGGAACGCGTGGGAGCCAACCGGCTGGGTCAGAACGAAATGCGTGCTCGTGTTCATCGGGAGGGCTTGGACGGAACAGGCGATGGAAACGAGGCCTGGCGTACCGCAAAATAGAGGAAATGGACCTCCTATGTTCGAAACGGGGTCGTGTTGATCGGGAGGGGTGTGGTGTACCGCAAAACGGAGGAAATGGACCTCCTACGGTCGAAACGGGGGTCCTGTTGATCGGGAGGGGTGTGGCGTACCGTAAAACGGACAAAACGAACCTCCTACAGTCGAAACGGGGGTCCTGTTGATAGGGAGGGGTGTGGCGTACTGCAAAACGGACGAAACAGACCTCCTACGGTCAAAACGGGGGTCGTGTTCATCGGGAGGGGTGTGGCGTACCACAAAACGGGACTCCACGAGATACTGTTCATCTCCACCGTCGACCTCCTCCAGCCTCCACGGGCTACCGTCGACCTCCTCCAGCCTCCACCGTGCGCTACTCCACCGGCTACTGTTCAACCACCCCTCCACCATCTACTGTTCATCCAGCCCTCCACACCACGGGGTCCTCTTCAACCACCCCTCCACAGGCACCCCTCCACTGTCTACTGTTCATCCAGCCCTCCACACCACGGGGTCCTGTTCATCCAGAGGCAACGCCAGCGCTCACTGTTCATCCAAACCGCCCCCACAACGCTCACTGTTCATCCAATCGATCGGCTTCAGTTAGCAGCAGTAGCGAAGGAATCGCTCGATCGGGTTCAGTTAACAGCCATCGATCGATCGCTCAGGTTCAGTAACGCGTAGCCTGCAGTGCAATCGCTCGGGTTCAGTTAGAGCCCAACGCCTCGCTCGGGTTCAGTTAGAGCCCACGCCTCACACACATGCGCGTACCTGTACGAGAGAAACGCGCATCGCTCGGCCCCCGACCTCCCATCGTAATAGGCAACTCCCTGAAATTTTCCTCCCCCTCGCTTCTACCACGGTTTTTTCCATCATGGACGGCCCAAAGAATGTCATGCAGCTGCGTCTCCGACCCGCCCAGGACGAAAAGCCCATTTTCTGTCATGATTTTTTGTCATAGAAGTAGGAGCCCACCACATCTATGATGATACCGGGTTTTGTCACAATTATCGTCATAGAAGTGTCATATGTATGACAGAAAAAAAAATTCGTTCGGCCCAAAATGTCATGGATGTGTCTTTTTTTTGTAGTGATGTGGACCCCTCAAAATGCTAAGGGCAAAGATTGGCAAAGGCTCAAGACTCTTCATTTTCATTTTAGTGATCGAAGATCACATTGAGTCCATAGGAAAGCCAATAATATTAAAAGGGCATGAGGTGTTGCTTAATGGTCTACTTGCTCAAAGTGCTTAGTGATATTGCTCCAAAACCCTCAACCACTTTCTCATTTCCACATATGTCCGACACCAACGAGTTCACTTGACATAGCCATACCCAGATGAAAGGATCGAGATGGACCTAGAGGGGGATGAATAGGTATAATTACAAATTTTAATTATTACTTAGCAATTTTAGGCAATAATGTGGAATATGAAAGTGAGCCTAACAATTGCAAGTGTAGTACTAAGTGCTAAGAAAGTAACACGAGTATGTAAGTGAGCAAGCACAAAATGATATAAGTAAATGCTAAGAGACAAGTAGCCACAAGTAGAGAGTTAGGGTTAGGAAAAACCGCAACCCCAGGAGACGAGGATGTATGCCGGTGTCCACTTCCTTGGAGGGAAGCTACGTCATCGTTAGAGAGGTGGATGTTACCACGAAGGCACACCAACACCACGAAGGCTCACCCTATTCTCCCTTTGAGATAACACCACGGAGGCGTTTCTCAACCACTAGTGGTAGACCTTGGGTGGTCTCCAAACCCTCACAAACTTTTCCGGGGGTAATCAGAAAGGTTGATTCCTCTCTGGAAGACTCCTACCGCCTAGGAGTATCCAACCTCCAAGAGTAACAAGAATGAAGGGGAAAAGCTCAAGACTTGCTCAAATCACGAATTCCTTTGGTGCAAAGAAGGGGAATGAGTGGATCTATCACTTGATTGGAGAACTTCTCTCAAATGTTCCCAAATCACTTGGAGATCTAGGATTTGGTGTAGAGGATTGAGAGAGAGACTGAAAAGTGTTCTTGGCAAGCTCAAAGTGAATGGTCAACCTCATCCCATGGAAGGGAGAAGCCTATATATAGTGGGTGTGTAAAAAGTAACTGTTTAAGCCACTTAAGTGCACAGAAGAGGTCGGACATCCGGACAACATCGGACGTCCGGTGGCACAAATATGTCCGGACGTCCGACAGTTATCGGCTGCCAGGACGCTGGGAACACATAAGCCACGAATCAGCACACAACACACGGATGTCCGAGACGTGCTGGTCGTCCGGAGACCGGACGTCCGGAGAGGCCCGGAAATCCATAAGTATTGTTCTGTGGAGGAAATATCGGACGTCCAAGGCATGCCGGTCGTCCGGAGATCGGACGTCCGGAGAGGTTCGGAAATCCATGAATATCGTTCTGTAAGAGAAACACCGGACGACCGTAGAGAGCCGGACGTCCAGACATCCGAGAGGGATCGAACGTACGTAGAGTACCAGACGTCCGGAGAGAAAAACTAGAGTTGGTGGGTTTGAGCAAATCTTTCACCAGATCCAACGATCCCCTCTTAATAGTGTGGGATCCCTATACTCAAGAACAAACTGTAAACAAAGCCAAGGCTAATGTATTGTATCTCCGATCTTGAGTTATATGCATTTGTCCCTAGTCATGATCCACACACGGCCTTTGAGACATAATCCTGAGATATACTTGATAAACATGATTAGACCCAACATGCATGTTGTCATCAACATCAAAATATGATTAAGGGCATGATTGCACTTTCAATCTCCCCCTTTTTGGTAGTTGATGACAACATATATGCACACACATAAAAAAATCGAAAGGATTTGTTGTGGAGCTCAATAAACAAAGAATAAGCATGGAGAGAGGTCCCCCTCAATATGACACCATAAAGAATAAACATGAAGAGAGCTCCCCCTCAATATGATACCAACACAACCAAATCTCATACACAAGATAATTAAGACAATAAGCTCCATATAGGTTCATCACTCATAGCATAGAGCATAAGTCTCTAAAATCCCATAACATGAGTTCGATACAAGCTAATAAAAACATAACAATGAGTTCGATTACAAGGTAATATCATAGAATCGCATAGTGACTACTCCCCCTTGGCATCAAATACCCAAAAGGCGTGGTCATAACAGCATCAGAGAGCATCATCATCATGTGCACCACTGCCACCAGCCTCGTCAAAGAAGTCAGCCCACTCAGGACCCGAGGGAAAACCAAAATCAAAAGGTGGCGCATCAGGAAAACGGTCATCATCACTCACATCAAACACTCCGAAGTCTCTCAGACGAGTCTTCAGAGCATTCTTGGAGGTGATAAGGCGCGTGACAACATCGTGATTTTGGGAGCAATTAAAAGTAACAGCATTCATCAAGGCAGAGTGGGCCTTCCCCAGAAAGTGAGCAATGCGACCAAAGGGTGCAGATCCAGAGGGAGCAGAATGAGGGGTGCTAACAGCAGTGCGGCGCAGATGAGCAGAAGAGGAAGAGTCCTTGGGAACATAGTTATCGGCCATGTGAGCGGGAATGACCCATCGCTCATGCAAATGAGTGCGGACAATAGGAAACGAGGCCACACTCTCGATGAATGCCTGAAGAAAGGGAGCATGAGGAAAAGCCCGCTTGTGCTGAAAAGAAGCGAGGCGAATCTCATGCCATAGAAAATGAGGCACATTGATCTTCCCTTTCGGAGATGCATAGAGGCGATGCATGAGATCGATGCAGTAGCTACTGCAGGACCCCTTGTCACCCATCTTAGGATAAATGGTGTGAATGACACATTGATAGATAATGAAGAAAGGAGCATGCCAAATGGAAACTTGGTTAAAACCCTTATGTTTCTCATCATCAGTCAGTTGGGTTATGGGTTTGATAAGATCAGCACATGCATCAGTGCCCTTGGGTCTATGTTCGGGGTCATCATTGTGAATTTTGAACCCGATTTCGGGAAAACCAAGGGCAACAACAAATTGAGAGTAGGAAGCCGAGAGCTTTGTGTCGGAGGTCATCCAAGTAACAGTGTTATTTGGACCCAAGAAACATGTGGCATAAAATTGATGAATGGCGGCTTGGTTAAAGTCATGTTGAAATGTAAATGGGGCAACAAGATTGGAGGACTCAATGAGCTCAATAGCCCCGGAATATTTTTCCGGATGAGTACGAATATGCTCTAAATCAATGCACAGATGCAGAGAAAGACCCTTAGGAATGATGATAGTGGTAAAAATGTCAGCTTGGACATTAGTGCGAAAATGATTGTCCCTAGAGTCACGGGCAATCGTAAATTGATCAATATCATGACGCAACTTAAGATAGGAGGCAATGGGAACCAGGTTGAACTGCTTTAACGTGACGGCCATGTGGTAAAGGAGGTTCAAGCGAGATATGAAGAGCATCACCGTGAGGTTGGACCGGAGGAGGAGGAGGCTGGAAGGTGGGCTGCCGAGTCCCGGGCTTGGGAGCAGTGGTGCGAACAGGGACAAGCTCTCCTCTCTCCATATGAGCCAGCTCATCTTCATAGTTAGAGCCCTCCGACGAGTCTTCACTTGGAGAGCGGCGAGGTGGAGGAACACGCTTCCTAGGACGAGCCCGTTCTTGGGAATCGTCGGAGTCACCACGATGGGAGGGACAAGAGGACCCAGATGGAGGCTCCTTGCGAGCAGTGTGCTTGGTCTTCACCATTCTGACCTAGAAGAGGAGGGAAAACCAAATCAACAACCCACCACCATAGATCGACGAATTTATGGATGAGGAAAGAAGAGATGGGTGCTACCTTGCAGTGAAGAACTCGGAGGGATACGACGACCGGAGCGAATCAGGCAGCGAGCCACGCCGGGGACAGGGGTGACCCGAGTGGCGTGGCGACGGTGAGGGGCACGGGCGGTGAGCAGCCGCGGCGGCAGTGGGGAACAGAGGAGAGGGGGCGAACGGATTAGTATACACTGGCCTGAAACGCACCCCGCACTATATATAGGTGCCTGAGAAAAGTCCGGGTGACCGGAGATCTACGAATGTCCGGCGCCTGGGCCAGGGAAAAATTAACGGAAGACCGGATAGACCAGATGACCGGCCTGAGGACAACAGAGGGCTTTTTATGGACGACCGGAGTTTGACGGACATCCGGTGCCAGAGAAAAGTCCGGACGACCGGGAATCTACAGACGTCCGGCGCTTGGTCCAGGAAAAAATTGACGGAAGTCCAGATAGACCGGATGACCGGAAATATGATACAAGAGAGAATTTTACGGACGTCCAGTACATAGCGGATGTCCGGAAGCATATAAGAATTTTTTAGAAGAGTAGGGTGCAATTATTTGTGCTACTAACCATGATGAGGAGATGATGATTACAGTACATAGTAAGATGCAACTCAGTGACAACATGATCTATGTGACAGAACCTTGCTTCATCCAATGGTTTTGTGGAAATATCCGCAAGTTGCAACTCAGTGACAACATGATCTATGTGAATATCACCATTTTCCACATGATCTCTCAAAAAGTGATACCTAATATCAATGTGCTTGGTGCGGGTATGATCTTTGGGGTTCTCAGCAATATTGATGGCACTTTCATTATCACATAGAAGAGACACATGTCTATAGGTGATACAGTAATCCTTCAAAGTTTGCCTCATCCATAGTAATTGAGTTGCACAACTGGCGGTTGCAATGTATTCAGCTTCTGTGGTAGATAGGGCAATACAATTTTGTTTCTTCGAGGACCAACTTACCAAGGAGCGTCCAAGAAACTGACATGCACCGGAGGTGGACTTACGATCCACTTTGTCTCCAGCCCAATCCGCATCTGTGTACCCAATGATATCAAACTTAGCATCCTTGGGGTACCATAAACCCAACTTTGGGGTGTGAACAAGGTATCTAAGAATATGCTTAACCGGCTTATGATGACTTTTGATGACCCACAAGTGTAGAGAATCTACCGTAGTCCTTTCGATAAGTAAGAGTGTCGAACCCAACGAGGAGCAGAAGGAAATGATAAGCGGTTTTCAGTAAGGTTTTCTCTGCAAGCACTGAAATTGTAGGTAATAGATAGTTTTGTGATAAGATAAATAGTAACGAGCAAGAAGTAAATAAAGTAAATAAAGTGCAGCAAGGTGGCCCAATCCTTTATGTAGCAAAGGATAAGCCTGGACAAATTCTAATAATGAACAAGGAGCTCCCGAGGACACATTGGGAATTATCGTCAAGCTAGTTTTCATCATGTTCATAAGATTCGTGTTCAGTACTTTGATAATTTGATATGTGGGTGGACCGGTACTTGGGTACTGCCCTAACTTGGACAAGCATCCCACTTATGATTAACCCCTATTGCAAGCATCCGCAACAACAAAAAGGAGTATTAAGGTAAACCTAACCACAGCATTAAACATATGGGCCCATATCAACCCCTAACGAAGCAACGCATAAACTAGGGTTTAAGCTTCTGTCACTCTAGCAACCCATCATCTACTTATTACTTCCCCATGCCTTCCTCTAGGCCCAAATAATGGTGAAGTGTCATGTAGTCGACGTTCACATGACACCACTAGAGGAAAAGACAACATACATCTCATCAAAATATCGAACGAATACCAAATTCACATGACTACTAATAGCAAGACTTCACCCATGTCCTCAGGAAAAAACGTAACTACTCACAAAGCATATTCATGTTCATAATCAGAGGAGTAATAATATGCATAAAGGATCTGAACATATGATCTTCCACCAAGTAAACCAATTAGCATCAACTACAAGGAGTAATCAACACTACTAGCAACCCACAGGTACCAATTTTTGGTTTTGATACAAGATTGGATACAAGAGATGAACTAGGGTTTTGAGAGGAGATGGTCCTGGTGAAGATGTTGATGGAGATTGACCCCCTCACGATGAGAGGATCATTGGTGATGACGTTGGTGATGATTTCCCCCTCCTGGAGGGAAGTGTCCCCGGCAGAACAGCTCCGCCAGAGCCCTAGATTGATTCCGCCAAGGTTCCGCCTCGTGGCAGCGGAGTTTCGTCCCGTAAGCTTGCCCACGATTTTTTCCAGGGTAAAAGTGATGATATAGCAGAAGATGGACGCCGGAGGCCCACCAGGGGGCCAGGAGATAGGGGTCGCGTCCTACAAGGGGGGCACGCCCCCTGTCTCCTGGACAGGGTGTGGGCCCCCTAGCCTATTTCTTTTGCTCATCAATTCTTATTAAATCCAAAAAGTTGTTTTGTGGAGTTTCAGGACTTTTGGAGTTGTGCGGAATCGGTTTCCAATGTTTGCTCCTTTTCCAGCCAGAATTCCAACTGCCGGCATTCCCCCTCTTCATGGTAAACCTTGTAAAATAAGAGAGAATAGCCATAAGTATTGAGATATAATGTGTAATAACAGCCCATAATGCAATAAATATTGATATAAAAGCATGATGCAAAATGGACGTATCAACTTTCCCTAGGGAAAGCTTGAAATATAGCACACATGCATACACTGAACATGATGTCTGGTCTAGATGCACAAAGGTAAAGCAGTGAACCAATCATAGAGCGGTAAATAGATGGGTCGAAAGGAATACCATTTGTGTCTTCAGTGAGTGCAATTTTGGTTGGCATGGGTGTCTTGCATGGACTAGCATCAGACATGCCAAACTTCTCTAGAATATCCTTGAGGTATTTTGCTTGAGACAAGAAAATTCCTTCTTGAAATTGTTGAATTTGAAATCTGAGAAAGAACTTCAAATCCGCATTGAGTGACATTTCAAAATTCTTGGTCATTGAAGCCGCAAACTTCTTGCACAAATGAATGTTAGGAGAACCAAAAATGATATCATCTACATAGATTTGGCATAAGATCAAATCACCCTTGTCCCTCTTAGTAAAAAGAGTGGGATCGATCACCCCTCTCACAAAACCATCATCGAGTAAAAACTTCTTAAAATGTTCATACCAAGCACGAGGTGCTTGTTTGAGGCCATACAAAGCCTTATGAAGTTTACACACATAGTCTTTGTGAGCGGGATCAATGAACCCAGGTGGTTGTGACACATATACTTCTTGTTGTAGAGGACCGTTAAGGAAAGCACTCTTCACATCCATTTGATGTAAAGTAAAACCATTGAAAGCGGCATAAGCAAGTAAGGTGCGAATGGATTCAAGACGGGCAACGGGGGCAAAGGTCTCACCAAAGTCCAAACCTTCAACTTGTGAGTACCCTTGTGCCACTAACCTTGCCTTGTTACAGATGATTACACCATTCTCATCTTGCTTGTTCTTGAAAATCCATTTTGTTCCAATGACGTTGTGCTCGGTAGGTGGCCTCTTGACTAATGACCACACTTGGTTGCGTTCAAAATTGTTCAACTCTTCTTGCATAGCAACGAGCCTATCATTGTCCATCAATGCATCTTGTACCTTGAGGGGCTCAACACTAGACACAAATGAGAAGTGAGCACAAAAGTTTGTCAAATGTTTATGAGTGACTCTACCTTCCGATACGCCAGTGAGAATTTTGTCAACATCAACACGACCGGCGACTCGAGGCATGATGGAGGTTAGGGTTTCTGGAGATTCAACTTCATGTCCATCATCCACGTCCTCAACATATGGATCATTAATGTGTGGTGGAAGATCTTCTTGTTCATATTGCATTTGTTGAGGTTCATCATCAATGATTGGTATTTCTTGTTCTTGCCCTTGATGATGATCTTGTTCTTGAAGATTATCATGAAGAGGAACTTGATCATCTTCTTTTACTTGGACTAAGGGCATCGGTTGAACAATAGGAGTTTGTGGTGGTATGGGTGTTGAAGTAGTTTGATGATGTGTGAAACTTCCATCTTCTTCTTCATCATCATGAGGTTCTTGTTCCATTGGAAGAAGTGCACCAACACCCATGGTCAAAATATCTTGAGAGAAATCTTCTTCACCTACATCACTTAGATCAACTTACTCCCCATGGGAGCCATTAAATTCATCAAACACCACATCACAAGTTTCTACAACACATCCATTGGATTTGTTGTAAACCCTATAGGCGTGAGAGTTTGATCCATAGCCAACAAATATGCCCTCAATTGTTTTGGATTGAAATTTTCCTAACCGTTCTCTTTTGTTGAGGATGAAACATTTGCACCCAAATACACGAAAGTACTTGACATTTGGCTTGTTCCCAGTTAGGAGCTCATATGGAGTCTTTTCCAATATAGTACGGAGGAAGAGCCGGTTTGATGCATGGCATGCAGTGTTGATAGCTTCAGCCCAAAAACTATGTGGTGACTTATATTCATCCAACATGGACCTTGCCATCTCCACAAGTGTACGGTTCTTCCTCTCGGCTACACCATTTTGCTGAGGAGTGTATGGAGCTGAATATTGATGCTCAATCCCTTCGTCACTAAGGAATTCTTCCAAGGTATAGTTCTTGAACTCAGAGCCATTGTCACTTCTTATTGCCAAGATTTCTTTGTCAAACTTGCGTTGTGCTTGCTTGGCAAAATCAATGAAGGTGATCTTCGTCTCGTCCTTGAACTTGAGGAAAAACACCCATGTATATCTTGAGTAATCATCAACAATGACAAGTCCATACTTTTTCCCACCAAGACTATCCCATGAAGGAGGCCCAAAAAGATCCACATGAAGGAGCTCCTGGGGTCTTGAAGTAGACACAATGTTCTTGGGTGGGTGCTTTGTTGATGTTGCTTCCCGGCTATGCATGCACTACACACACGATCTTTCTCAAAAGAGACATTGGTTAGTCCAAGGATGTGATTCCCCTTTAAGAGATCTTGAAGATTTCTCATGCCGACATGGGCTAGCCGGCGATGCCATAGCCACCCCTTGTCGGCCTTGGTCATTAGACAAGTTGCATGGAATGTGCTCTCTTTCGAGAAACCAACCGTGTAAAGGTTGCCATCCAACTCTCCAACAAAGGCCACTTCGAGAGTATCTCTCTTAAAGACTTTCACATTTGTTAGTCCAAAGAGTGTATCATAACCAACAGAAGCCAATTGGCGAACAGAAAGCAAATGGTATTTAAGGGATTGGACAAGCATGACATTTGCAAGAGACATGTCATTTGTGATAGCCACCTTGCCCAACCCGAGTACCTGTCCTTTTGAACCTCCACCAAACATAATGCTCATGAATGGTTCAATAGCTTCCATGAAATCATAGAGCAATTTGCTATCTCCGGTCATATGATTGGTACATCCACTATCAATCACCCATTTTACTCCACCGGAGAAGGCAGCCTACACACAATTATGACTTGGTTAGAGGCACCCATTTTGCAATGGGGCCACTCAAGTTAGTCACAAGGGTCTTAGGGACCCAAATAGCATAGAATCGGAATGCATTTCGAGGACCAACAAATTTTGCATAAACTTCTCCATCCTTAGTCTTATGAAGAACATAGGATGGACGCATGAACTCTTTTGGCTTGTTGAGAGTGGGCATGCCTGTAGGACCTTGAGAAGAGGTGTCTAGAGGGGGGTGATTAGACACTAAGTATCAAAGTTGCAGTTTTTAACTTCTTTAAGTTTAAGTGGAGTTTAGGCACAAGTTTAACATTCACAATACATAACAAGCAAGCATGCAAAGAGTATATGAGCAGCGGAAAGTAAAGAATGCAACTTGCAAGAATGTAAAGGGAAGGGTTTTGGGGGATTCAAACACAATTGGAGACACGGATGTTTTTGTCGTGGTTCCGATAGGTGGTGCTATCATACATCCACGTTGATGGAGACTTCAACCCACGAAGGGTAACGGTTGCGCGAGTCCACGGAGGGCTCCACCCACGAAGGGTCCACGAAGAAGCAACCTTGTCTATCCCACCATGGCCTCGCCCACAAAGGACTTGCCTCACTAGCAGTAGATCTTCACGAAGTAGGCGATCTCCTTGCCCTTACAAACTCCTTGGTTCAACTCCACAATCTTGTCGGAGGCTCCCAAGTGACACCTAGCCAATCTAGGAGACACCACTCTCCAAGAAGTAACAAATGGTGCGTTGATGATGAACTCCTTGCTCTTGTGCTTCAAATGATAGTCTCCCCAACACTCAACTCTTTCTCTCATAGGATTTGGATCTGGTGGAAAGAAGATTTGAGTGGAAAGCAACTTGGGGAAGGCTAGAGATCAAGATTCATATGGTAGGAATGGAATATCTTGGCCTCAACACATGAATAGGTAGTTCTCTCTCAGAAAATGTATGCTGGAAGTGTAGGCACATTCTGATGGCTCTCTTTGCGAATGAAGAGGAGGTTGAGGGGTATATATAGCCTCCACACAAAATCTAACCGTTACACACAATTTACCAAACTCGGTGGGACCGAATCAACAAACTCGGTCGGACCGATTTAGCAAATCTAGTGACCGTTAGGATTTTCGGTGGGACCGACATGCAACTCGGTAGGACCGATCTGGTTAGGGTTAGGGCATAACATAATCTCAGTGAGACCGATTACACAAACTCGGTGAGACCGATTTTGGTAATTAGCTAACCAGAGAGTTGGTCAGGCAAACTCGGTGGGACCGATTACTCAAACTCGGTGGGACCGATTTTGGTAATAAGTTAACCAGAGAGTTTGCATTGTAATCTCGGTAGTACCGATTGCTCAAACTCGGTGAGACCGATTTTGGTAATGGACATACACAGAGAGATTACAATCCCATCTCGGTAAGACCGAGATCCCTATCGGTGAGACCGATTTGCCTAGGGTTTGTGGCAGTGGCTATGACATCTGAACTCGGTGGCGCCGGATAGAAAGAATCGGTGTGGCCGAGTTTGAGCAATATGTGTGGAAGTGGGAAAGTAGTTGAGGGTTTTGGAGCATATCACTAAGCACTGTGGAGCAAGAAACTCATTAAGCAACACCTCATCCCTTCTTGATAGTATTGGCTTTTCCTATAGACTCAATGTGATCTTGGATCACTAAAATATAAAATGAAGAGTCTTGAGCTTGAAGCTTGAGCCAATCCTTTGTCCTTAGCATCTTGAAGGAGTTCCCACATCCTTTAGTCCATGCCACTCCATTGTTGAACTTATCTGAAACATACTAGATAAAAGTGTTAGTCCAACAAGAGATATGTTGACATTAATTACCAAAACCTCCTAGGGAGCACTTGTGCTTTCAATCTCCCCCTTTTTGGTAATTGATGACAACATACACCAAAGCTTTAGATAAAGATATAAAGAATAGCAAGTAAAGCTTTGGAAAGACATGTAACAAGCATAGGCTCCCCCTACATATATGCAATCATGTGAATATGGAATATAGAAGCATGTGAGAGCATAACCATGATAGAGCAGGCAATGTGTTACATGTATCTTGGCCATATACATCAGAGCAAAGAATATTAAAGAAAATACCTTCATGCCCATGAGTCCTTCTTGCAAACAGTATGTACATCAGCAAGAATTCCTCATACACATGATTGTGATGCATATACTTACCTTGTAGTCTTGAGTTGGCTTAGGATGGAATGAACCTGCGTAAACAAGGTTAGATAACACAGGTACATCTACTAGCCAGAGCAAACAAAAGAAACCACAAGAATACCAAGACTGGGATGACATGTAGAGAGTGAGTACTAAGTGTTGGAAATATGCCCTAGAGGCAATAATAAAAGTGTTATTATTATATTTCCTTGTTCATGATAATTGTCTTTTATTCATGCTATAACTGTATTATCCGGAAATCGTAATACACGTGTGAATACATAGACCACAATATGTCCCTAGTGAGCCTCTAGTTGACTAGCTCGTTGTGATCAACAGATAGTCATGGTTTCCTGGCTATGGACATTGGATGTCGTTGATAACGGGATCACATCATTAGGAGAATGATGTGATGGACAAGACCCAATCCTAAGACTAGCACAAAAGATCGTGTAGTTCATTTGCTAGAGCTTTGCCAATGTCAAGTATCTTTTCCTTAGACCATGAGATTGTGCAACTCCCGGATACCGTAGGAATGCTTTGGGTGTACCAAACGTCACAACGTAACTGGGTGGCTATAAAGGTGCATTACAGGTATCTCCGAAAGTGTCTGTTGGGTTGGCACGAATTGAGACTGGGATTTGTCACTCCGTGTAAACGGAGAGGTATCTCTGGGCCCACTCGGTAGGACATCATCATATGCGCAATGTGACCAAGGAGTTGATCACGGGATGATGTGTTACGGAACGAGTAAAGTGACTTGCCGGTAACGAGATTGAACAAGGTATTGGATACCGACGATCGAATCTCGAGCAAGTAACATACCGATAGACAAAGGGAATTGAATACGGGATTGATTAAGTCCTTGACATCGTGGTTCATCCGATGAGATCATCGTGGAACATGTGGGAGCCAACATGGGTATCCAGATCCCGCTGTTGGTTATTGACTGGAGAACGTCTCGGTCATGTCTGCATGTCTCCCGAACCCGTACGGTCTACACACTTAAGGTTCGATGACGCTAGGGTTATAAAGGAATCTTGTATGTGGTTACCGAATGTTGTTCGGAGTCCCGGATGAGATCCTGGACGTCACGAGGAGTTCTGGAATGGTCCGGAGGTAAAGATTTATATATAGGAAGTCCTGTTTCGGCCATCGGGATAAGTTTCGGGGTCATCGGTATTGTACCGGGACCACCGGAAGGGTCCCGGGGGCCCACCGGGTGGGGCCACCTGCCCCGGGGGGCCACATGGGCTGTAGGGGGTGCGCCTTGGCCTACATGGGCCAAGGGCACCAGCCCCAAGAGGCCCATGCGCCTAGGGAACCCTAGAGGGAAGAGTCCTCGAGGGGGAAGGCACCTCCGAGGTGCCTTGGGGAGGATGGACTCCTCCCCCCCCTCTTGGCCACCGCACCAGATGCCATCTGGAGGCTGGCCGCCGCCCCTTGGGGTGGGAAACCCTAAAGGGGGCGCAGCCCTCCCCTTCCCCTATATATATGAGGCCTAGGGGCTGCCCATAACACGCGATTTGATCTCTCGTTGGTGCAGCCCTGCCCCTCTCCCTCCTCCTCTTCTCCCATGGTGCTTGGCGAAGCCCTGCGGGATGGCCACGCTCCTCCACCACCACCACGCCATTGTGCTGCTGTTGGATGGAGTCTTCCTCAACCTCTCCCTCTCTCCTTGCTGGATCAAGGCGTGGGAGACGTCACCGGGCTGTACGTGTGTTGAACGCGGAGGTGTCGTCCGTTCGGCACTTGATCATCGGTGATTTGAATCACGACGAGTACGACTCCATCAACCCCGTTCACTTGAACGCTTCCGCTTAGCAATCTACAAGGGTATGTAGATGCACTCTCCTTCTACTCGTAGCTGGTTTCTCCATAGATAGATCTTGGTGACGCGTAGGAAAATTTTGAATTTCTGCTACGTTCCCCAACAGTGGTATCAGAGCTAGGTCTATTGCGTAGAATCTTTGCACGAGTAGAACACAAAGTAGTTGTGGGCGTTGATGTTGTTCAATATGCTTACCGTTACTAGTCCAATCTTGTTTCGACGGTATTGTGGGATGAAGCGGCCCGGACCGACCTTACACGTACTCTTACGTGAGACAGGTTCCACCGATTGACATGCACTTGGTGCATAAGGTGGCAAGCGGGTGCCAGTCTCTCCCACTTTAGTCGGAACGGATTCGATGAAAAGGGTCCTTATGAAGGGTAAATAGCAATTGGCATATCACGTTGTGGTCTTGCGTAGGTAAGAAACGTTCTTGCTAGAAACCCATAGCAGCCACGTAAAACATGCAACAACAATTAGAGGACGTCTAACTTGTTTTTGCAGGGTATGCTATGTGATGTGATATGGCCAAGAAGAATGTGATGAATGATATGTGATGTATGAGATTGATCATGTTCTTGTAATAGGATTCACGACTTGCATGTTGATGAGTATGACAACCGGCAGGAGCCATAGGAGTTGTCTTTATTTATTGTATGACCTGCGTGTCATTGAAGAACGCCATGTAAACTACTTTACTTTATTGCTAAATGCGTTAGTCATAGAAGTAGAAGTAGTCATTGGCGTGACAACTTCATGAAGACACGATGATGGAGATCATGGTGTCGTGCCGGTGACGATGATGATCATGGAGCCCCGAAGATGAAGATCAAAAGGAGCAAAATGATATTGGCCATATCATGTCACTATTTGATTGCATGTGATGTTTATCATGTTTATGCATCTTGTTTGCTTAGGACGACGGTAGTAAATAAGATGATCCCTTACAAAATTTCAAGAAGTGTTCTCCCCTAACTGTGCACCGTTGCTACAGTTCGTCGCTTCTAAGCACCACGTGATGATCGGGTGTGATGGATTCTTACGTTCACATACAACGGGTGTAAGACAATTTTACACAGCGAAAACACTTAGGGTTAACTTGACGAGCCTAGCATGTGCAGACATGGCCTCGGAACACGGAGACCGAAAGGTCGAGCATGAGTCGTATGGTAGATACGATCAACATGAAGATGTTCACCGATGATGACTAGTCCGTCTCACGTGATGATCGGACACGGCCTAGTTGACTCGGATCATGTGATCACTTAGATGACCAGAGGGATGTCTATCTAAGTGGGAGTTCATAAGATGAACTTAATTATCCTGAACATAGTCAAAAGACCTTTTGCAAATTATGTCGTAAGCTCGCGCTTTAGTTCCACTGTTTAGATATGTTCCTAGAGAAAATATAGTTGAAAGTTGATAGTAGCGATTATGCGATCAGTAGAAAGCTTATGTCCTTAATGCACCGCTCAGTGTGCTGAACCCCAACGTTGTTTGTCGATGTTGCGAACATCGGACATACACGTTTTGATAACTACGTGATATTTCAATTAAATGGTTTAAGTAGAGGCACCAAAGACGTTTTCGAAACGTCGCGGAACATATGAGATGTTTCGAGGGCTGAAATTGGGATTTCAGGCTCGTGCCCATGTCAAGAGGTATAAGACCTCCGACGATTTTCTTAGCCTGCAAACTAAGGGAGAAAAGCCCAATCGTTGAGCTTGTGCTCAGATTGTCTGAGTACAACAATCACTTGAATCGAGTGGGAGTTGATCTTCCAGATGAGATAGTGATGTTTCCCCAAAGTCATTGCCACCAAGCTGCTAGAGCTTCGTGATGAACTATAACATATCAAGGATAGATATGATGATCCTTGAGGTAGTCACGATGTTTGACACCGCGAAAGTAGAAATCAAGAAGGAGCATCAATTGTTGATGGTTGGTGAAACCACTAGTTTCAAGAAGGGCAAGGGAACAGAGGGATACTTCATGAAACGGCAATTCAGCTGCTGCTCTAGTGAAGAAACCCAAGGTTGAACCCAAACCCGAGACTAAGTGCTTCTGTAATAAGGGGAATAACCACTGGAGCAGCATTACCCTAGATACTTGGTAGATGAGAAGGCTGGCAAGGTCGATAGAAGTATATTGGATATACATTATGTTAATGTGTACTTTACTAGTACTCCTAGTAGCACCAGGATATTGGATACCGGTTCGGTTGCTAAGTGTTAGTAACTCGAAATAAAAGCTACGGAATAAACGGAGACTAGCTAAAGGTGAGCTGACGATATATGTTGGAAGTGTTTCCAAGGTTGATATGATCAAGCATCGCACGCTCCCTCTACCACCGAGATTGGTGTTTGCGTTGAGCATAGACATGATTGGATTATGTCTATCGCAATACGGTTATTCATTTAAGGAGAATAATGGTTACTCTATTTTTGAATAATACCTTCAATGGTCTTGCACCTAAAGGAATGGTTTATTGAATCTCGGTCGTAGTGATACACATTTTCATGCCAAAAGATATAAGATAGTAATGATAGTACCACTTACTTGTGGCACTGCCATGTAAGTCATAATGGTATAAAACGCATGAAGAAGCTCCATGTTGATGGATCTTTGGACTCACTCGTTTTTGAAAAGTTTGAGACATGCGAACCATGTCTATTGGTGTATATGCATGAAGAAACTCCATGCAAATGGATCGTTCGGACTCACTTGATTTTGAATCACTTGAGATATGCAAATCATACCACATGGGCAAGATGACTGAAAAGCCTCATTTTCAGTAAGATGGAACTAGATAGCAACTTGTTGGAAGTAACACATTTTGGTGTGTGCAGTTGAATGAGTGCTGAGGCATGCAGTGAATATCATTATGTTCTTACTTCACAGATGATTCGAGTAAATGTTGAGTATATTTACTTGATGAAACACAAGTCTGAATTATTGAATGGTTCAAGTAATTTCAGAGTGAAGTAGCAGATCATTGTGACAAGAGGATAAAATGTCTATGATATGATCATAGAGATGAATATCTGAGTTACGAGTTTTGGCACACAATTAAGACATTGTGGAAATTGTTTCGCAATTAATACCGCCTGGAACACCATAATGTGATGGTGTGTCCGAACATCATAGTTGCACCCTATTGGATATGGTGCATACCATGATGTCTCTTATCGAATTACCACTATCGTTCATGGGTTAGGCATTAGAGACAACCACATTCACTTTAAATAGGGCACCACGTAATTCCTATGAGATGACACCGTATGAATTATGGTTTAGAGAAACCTAAGTTGTCGTTTCTTAAAAGTTTGGGGCTGCGACGCTTATATGAAAAAGTTTCAGGTTGATAAGCTCGAACCCAAAGCGGATAAAATGCATCTTCATAGGAAACCCAAAACAGTTGGGTATACCTCCTAATTCAGATCCGAAAGCAATATGGATTGTTTCTAGAATCGGGTCCTTTCTCGAGGAAAAGTTTCTCTCGAAAGAATTGAGTGGGAGGATGGTGGAGACTTGATGAGGTTATTGAACCGTCTCTTCAACTAGTGTGTGACAAGGCACAGGGAGTTGTTCCTGTGGCACCTACACCAATTGAAGTGGAAGCTTATAATATTGATCATGAAACTTCGGATCAAGTCACTCCCAAACCTCGTAGGATGACAAGGATGCGTACTACTTCAGAGTGGTACGTAATCCTGTCTTGAAGGTCATGTTGCTAGACAACAATGAACCTACGAGCTATGGAGAAGCGATGGTGGGCCCGGATTCCGATAAATGGCTTGAGGCCATAAAATCCGAGAGAGGATCCATGTATGAAAACAAAGTGTAGACTTTGGCAGAACGGCTCGATGGTCGTAAGGCTAATGAGTACAGATGGATTTCAAAAGGAAGACGGGCAATGATGGTAAATGTCACCATTAAGAAAGCTCGACTTGTCGTTATTATGTTTTCCGACAAGTTCAAGGAGTTGACTACGATGAGATTTTCTCACTCGTAGCAATGCTAAGAGTCTGTTGGAATTATATTAGCGATTACTGCATTATTTATGAAATCTTGCAGATAGGATGTCAAAACATTGTTTCCTCGACGATTTTAATGAGGAAAGGTTGTATGTGATACAACCGGAAGGTTTTGTCAATCCCGAAAGATGCTAATAAGTATGCAAAGCTCCAACAATCCTTCTAAGGACTGGAGTGAGCATCTCGGAGTTGGAATGTATGCTTTGATGATGATAAAAAATTTTGGGTTTGTACAAAGTTTATGAGAAACTTGTATTTCCAAAGAAGTGAGTGGGAGCACTATAGAATTTCTGATGAGTATATGTTGTTGACATATTGTTGATCAGAAATGACGTAGAATTTCTGGAAAGCATATAGGGTTATTTTGAAAGTGTTTTTCAATGGAAAGCCTGGATTAAGCTACTTGAACATTGAGCATCAAGATCTATAAGGATAGATCAAAATGCTTAATAATACTTTCAAATGAGCACATACCTTGACATGATCTTGAAGGTGTTCAAGATGGACCAGTCAAAGAAGGAGTTCTTGCCTGAGTTGTAAGGTACGAAGTTAAGACTTAAAGCTCAACCATGGCAGAATAGAGAGAAAGGACGAAGGTCGTCCCCTATGCTTAAGACGTAGGCTCTTCAGTATGCTATGCTGTGTACCGCACCTGAAGTGTGCCTTGCCATGAGTCAGTCAAGGGGTACAAGAGTGATCCAAGAATGGCTCACAGGACAGCGGTCAAAGTTATCCTTAGTAACTAGTGGACTAAGAAATTTTCTCGATTATGGAGGTGGTAAAAGAGTTCATCGTAAAGGTTACGATGATGCAAGCTTGACACCTATCCGGATAGCTCTGAGTAGAGAGACCGGATACATATAATGGAGCAATAATTTAGAATAGCTCCAAGTAGAACAGTTGTTTGGAATAGCTCCAAATAGAGCGTGGTAGCTGCATCTAGGAGATGACATGGAGATTTGTAAAGCACACACGGATCTGAAAGGTTCAATCCCGTTGACTAAAACCTCTCTCACAAGCAACATGATCAAACATAAAACTCATTGAGTGTTAATCACATAGTGATGTGAACTAGACTACTGACTCTAGTAAACTCTTGGGTATTAGTCACATGGCGATGTGACCTGTGAGTGTTAATCACATGGCGATGTGAACTAGATTATTGACTCTAGTGCAAGTGGGAGACTGTTGGAAATATGCCCTAGAGGCAATAATAAAAGTGTTATTATTATATTTCCTTGTTCATGATAATTGTCTTTTATTCATGCTATAACTGTATTATCCGGAAATCGTAATACACGTGTGAATACATAGACCACAATATGTCCCTAGTGAGCCTCTAGTTGACTAGCTCGTTGTGATCAACAGATAGTCATGGTTTCCTGGCTATGGACATTGGATGTCGTTGATAACGGGATCACATCATTAGGAGAATGATGTGATGGACAAGACCCAATCCTAAGACTAGCACAAAAGATCGTGTAGTTCATTTGCTAGAGCTTTGCCAATGTCAAGTATCTTTTCCTTAGACCATGAGATTGTGCAACTCCCGGATACCGTAGGAATGCTTTGGGTGTACCAAACGTCACAACGTAACTGGGTGGCTATAAAGGTGCATTACAGGTATCTCCGAAAGTGTCTGTTGGGTTGGCACGAATCGAGACTGGGATTTGTCACTCCGTGTAAACGGAGAGGTATCTCTGGGCCCACTCGGTAGGACATCATCATATGCGCAATGTGACCAAGGATTTGATCACGGGATGATGTGTTACGGAACGAGTAAAGTGACTTGCCGGTAACGAGATTGAACAAGGTATTGGATACCGACGATCGAATCTCGAGCAAGTAACATACCGATAGACAAAGGGAATTGAATACGGGATTGATTAAGTCCTTGACATCGTGGTTCATCCGATGAGATCATCGTGGAACATGTGGGAGCCAACATGGGTATCCAGATCCCGCTGTTGGTTATTGACTGGAGAACGTCTCGGTCATGTCTGCATGTCTCCCGAACCCGTAGGGTCTACACACTTAAGGTTCGATGACGCTAGGGTTATAAAGGAAGCTTGTATGTGGTTACCGAATGTTGTTCGGAGTCCCGGATGAGATCCTGGACGTCACGAGGAGTTCCGGAATGGTCCGGAGGTAAAGATTTATATATAGGAAGTCCTGTTTCGGCCATCGGGATAAGTTTCGGGGTCATCGGTATTGTACCGGGACCACCGGAAGGGTC
The DNA here is from genome assembly GCF_002162155.2 of Triticum dicoccoides. Lineage (NCBI taxonomy): Eukaryota > Viridiplantae > Streptophyta > Magnoliopsida > Poales > Poaceae > Triticum > Triticum dicoccoides. The sequence goes on along the minus strand of NC_041389.1, from coordinate 332,183,335 downwards.
CCGGGGGCCCACCGGGTGGGGCCACCTGCCCCGGGGGGCCACATGGGCTGTAGGGGGTGCGCCTTGGCCTACATGGGCCAAGGTCACTAGCCCCAAGAGGCCCATGCGCCTAGGGAACCCTAGAGGGAAGAGTCCTCGAGGGGGAAGGCACCTCCGAGGTGCCTTGGGGAGGATGGACTCCTCCCCCCCCCCTCTTGGCCGCCGCACCAGATGCCATCTGGAGGCTGGCCGCCGCCCCTTGGGGTGGGAAACCCTAAAGGGGGCGCAGCCCTCCCCTTCCCCTATATATATGAGGCCTAGGGGCTGCCCATAACACGCGATTTGATCTCTCGTTGGTGCAGCCCTGCCCCTCTCCCTCCTCCTCTTCTCCCATGGTGCTTGGCGAAGCCCTGCGGGATGGCCACGCTCCTCCACCACCACCACGCCGTTGTGCTGCTGTTGGATGGAGTCTTCCTCAACCTCTCCCTCTCTCCTTGCTGGATCAAGGCGTGGGAGACGTCACCGGGATGTACGTGTGTTGAACGCGGAGGTGTCGTCCGTTCGGCACTTGATCATCGGTGATTTGAATCACGACGAGTACGACTCCATCAACCCCGTTCACTTGAACGCTTCCGCTTAGCGATCTACAAGGGTATGTAGATGCACTCTCCTTCTACTCGTAGCTGGTTTCTCCATAGATAGATCTTGGTGACGCGTAGGAAAATTTTGAATTTCTGCTACGTTCCCCAACACTAAGTACCACATTGGATTAGACATGTCCCCAAGAGTAAAGATATGCAATGAATTTAAATGATTTCTTTCCCTTAGATGTCTTGCTCCCCCTGAATCTAGCATGGGATACTGGGAGAAGATAGGGAACAGAAAATCAGAGCTGAAAGATATAAATGAACAGAGCTAATGCAAATAAGCACATATGAACATGTCTTTCCCCTCAAGAAGACATGTGGCATCTCTCCTCTTGAACACCAAGCATCTGGGATCCTTGAGAAATACTTTCTACTTGAGTATTCTCTCCCCCTGGAGATCTCTTTCTCCCCCTGAGGAGGTGATACTCTCTGATGTGATCTCTCTAAGTGATAAGCTTTGATGTGTCTCTCTCTCCCCCTTTGACATCAATTTCCAAGAAGGGTTCGATCCTTGAGTCACAGCACAAAGCATTTGTAAAAATGTGATGCTTGTAGAGGACAAGATTCATTGAGTGGAGCTGGATCAGAAGAAACATAGAATAAGTGGCAAACTATTTTTCCTGTTGTGAAATCAGTGGCACCGAGTGGTATGCTTCGGTTGTACCGAAAGGATTCGGTTGGACCGAAAACAACAAATCGGTGAAACCAAGTTCATCGCAGAGAAAACACTTGTCACCTCAGCTCACTAGACTAGTAAGATCTCACAAAGATTTGCAAGGAATTTACTGAACGATATGCAATGAATTGGATGCAGAAAATGCAGAGCAAACAGAAAGAAATCTAGATGAAGCACAGAAAAGAACACAAGAGAACTTCATCTAGAGATGGTCGGCGACAAAGTCACCTATGTTAGAGTATATTGACTTAGGAGTCAAGTGAGATCACTTGATCATAGGTCATACTCATCGTTTAAGCTCAAAATGGGGTTGCCATTTTTCGTTTAAGCATCTTGATGTATTCACATCTTGTCGAGTTGCTTTAGCTCATGACTTGGAGTAAAGCTTCTCTAAGATGGAATAAAATACCTTGGTTGGTGGTGTTGACCATGTGGTTGAACTTGTGTGAGTTGCTCAAGGTAGATGTAGCTCATCAAGAATTGGGAGCGCCACTAGGAATTTGAGTCCATCTACCTACATGGGTTAGTTCTTGCAAGGAAGAGCACTTGTGTATCCAAAAATGACAATCATGAATCTCAACATAGAATTTGTCAAAGGATATGTTTGAATGGTTCCGTGCTTCCTTGTCTTCAACCACCATAGTGTAGAGACTTGGTGATGTAGAGATTGCTCAAGATGTGAGTAGATTACAATCTCATGGAATTAGATTCATCCAAGTACCTACATGGGTTATATAACATGCAAGATGCAAATATATCCAAGACATAAGATTTTCATCATAAGAGAAATATCAAGGATTGGTCATAAGCTCATGTCTTGCATGTATCCAATGGAGTTCCTACTCCAAGTTTGAAGCATCTATGATGTTCAATTCTCCTCTCAACCTGCAAAACACTTTCTCATCAAGAGGCTTAGTGAATATATCCGCTAATTGCTTTTCGGTGCGAACATGCTTAAGATTAATGTCACCCTTAGCAACATGATCTCGAATGAAATGATGACGAATTTCAATATGCTTAGTTCGAGAATGTTGTACGGGATTATGACCAATTTTGATAGCACTTTCATTGTCACAAAGCAATGGAACATGTTTCACATATATCCCATAATCTTTAAGAGTTTGGGTCATCCAAAGTAATTGAGCACAACATGAACCAGCGGCAATGTATTCCGCTTTGGCGGTGGATAAGGATACCGAGTTTTGTTTCTTGGAAGACCAAGACACAAGAGATCTACCAAAAAATTGACAAGTACCTGAAGTGGACTTTCTATCAACCTTATCTCCGGCATAGTCCGAGTCGGAGTAGCCAACAAGATCAAAAGAGGCCCTCTTAGGATACCAAATGCCAAAATTTGGTGTATGGATTAAGTATCTCACTATCCTTTTCACGGCTTTAAGATGACATTCTTTAGGAGTAGCTTGATATCGTGCACACATGCACACACTTAGCATGATATCAGGACGTGAAGCACATAGATATAACAATGAACCAATCATAGAGCGATAAACCTTTTGATCAACCGGTTCACCATATTTGGTCAAGTCAAGATGTCCACTAGTAGGCATGGGTGTAGTCATACCTTTGCATTCTTGCATATTGAACTTCTTGAATAGGTCCTTGGTGTACTTCGTTTGAGAGACAAAGGTACCTTCCTTAGTTTGCTTGATTTGCAACCCAAGAAAGAATTTGAGTTCACTCATCATAGACATCTCAAACTTCTCCGACATTAGCTTCCCAAACTTTTCACTAAAATGAGGGTTAGTTGAACCACATATAATATCATCAACATAGATTTGGCACACAAATAGTTCTCCATTAACCCTTTTAGTAAAAAGTTTGGAATCAATTTTCCCAATTTCAAAGCCTTTTTCAATAAGGAACTTGGTCAAGCATTTATACCATGCTCTAGGAGCTTGTTTAAGACCATAAAGAGCTTTGTGAAGTTTGTAACATGATTGTGTTTCTTAGGATTGACAAAGCCGGGAGGTTGCTTAACATAAACTTCCTCCTCTATTTCACCATTTAGAAAAGCACTTTTAATGTCCATTTGGTACAAGGTGATATCATGGTGATTAGCATAGGCAAGTAAGATGGGAATGGACTCAAGTCTAGCAATGGGAGCGTAAGTCTCACCATAGTCCATACCTTCGACTTGTGTGTAGCCTTGGGTGACGAGACGTGCTTTGTTGTGAACTACTTGTCCATCTTCATCTTGCTTGTTGCGAAACACCCATTTGGTACCGATGATGTTGTGGTTGTTGTCGGGCTTCTCAACCAATGTCCAAACTTGGTTCCTCTCAAAGTTGTGTAGCTCTTCATGCACATCATTTATCCAATCTGGATCTTCGAATGCTTCTTCGACCTTCATAGGTTCAATGCTAGAGATGAAATAATAGTTTTCACAAAAGTTAGCTAAACGAGTTTTAGAGCGAGTGATTCTCCCGGTTTGAATATCATTGTAGATTTGCTCAACGGGATGGTCTTTAGCAATTCTCGCTCGAACTCGTGAAAGCTTTTGCTTGGTTCTTGGTTGAACTTCTTATTCATCTTGTTCTTCTTCTTGGCCTTCTTCATTGTTGGCGTTGTCGTTCTCTTGTCGTGGTGGAGAAGGAGGTTGTTGACGTTCATCTTGATGCACTTCCTCGTTTTCTTCATCTTGGTGTGTCCCACTTGTGGATGCTTCCGTATCAACTCTTGGTTCACCTTGTCGTGAAGTAGAAGCTTCCACTTGGATGGACGAGGTACTCTCTTTCACCTCCGTTGGACGGACCTTGCCAATAGACAAGTCTTGGATTGCTTCCGAAGGATCTTTGTCTCCTACATCAATTGGCAATTGCTCTACTTGTGAGCCGTTAGATTCATCAAACTTCACATCTACCGTCTCTTCAACCTTTCGGGTGAAATTGTTGTAGACACGGTAAGTGTGAGAGTTTGAGCCATACCGTAGTAGGAAACCTTCATGAGACTTAGGAGCAAATTTAGAATGACGATGCTTATCAAGAATGTAGCACTTTGAGCCGAATACTCGAAAGTATCCAACTTGGGGATTGTTACCGGTGAGGAGCTCGTATGCCGTCTTGCCGAGTAGCTTGTGAAGATACAAGCGATTTGTTGCATGACTAGCTGTCTCAACCGCTTCTGCCCAAAAGTGCTTCGGTGTCTTGTACTCATCAAGCATCGTTCTCGCCATTTCGATGAGCATCCGGTTCTTCCTATCAACAACTCCATTTTGTTGAGGTGTGTACGTAGCCGAGAACTCGTGTGAAATCCCTTCTTTGTCAAGAAAGGTGTCCATGTTTGCGTTCTTGAACTCCGTTTCGTTGTCGCTGCGAACCTTCTTGATCTTCACTTCAAATTGATTTTGGGCCTTCCTAGCGAAGTTTTTGAAGATCTTTTGGACCTGCGATTTATCATCGAGAAAGAACACCCACGTAAATCTTGAAAAATCATCAACTATAACTAGACCAAAAGAATTTCCACCGAGACTCTTGTAAGAGTTGGGACCAAAAAGATCCATGTGAAGTAGCTCGAGTGGCCTCCTTGTGGTCATGATGTTCTTCACGGGATGCCTTCCTCCAACCTGTTTACCTGCTTGACAAGCACTGCAAAGTCTATCCTTATCAAATATGACAGCGTTAACACCAAGGATATGGTTTCCTTTAATAAGCTTGTCAAGGTTTCGCATGCCAACATGACCTAATCGTCTATGCCATAACCAACCTTTTGAGGATTTAGCAATGAAGCAAGTTTTAGGTTGAGCCTTTTTAGTGAAATCAACAATGTATAGATCACCTCTACGCACACTGGTAAAGACCATTTTATGATTTTCTTGATGAAACACTTGGCAATCTACTTCAGTAAATAGGACATTGAAACCGAAATCAGCAAGTCTAGATACTGAAAGTAAGTTGTATCCAAGAGATTCAACGAGCATGACATTTTGTATGGAGCTATCATGTGATATGGCCACCTTACCGAGGCCAACCACCTTACCCTTTGAGTTGTCCCCGAAAGTGACATACTTTTGAGGACCATCATTTTCAGCAAGCTCACGAAACATGTCTTTATCTCCGGTCATGTGATCGGTACATCCACTATCAAGAACCCATTCCTGTCCTCCTGACATATATCCCCGAAGATTTGCCATAAGACCAAAGTGTCTCATTGCATCATCAAGATCGAAGTCACTATCATCATCCTCATCATAGTATCCATGTTCAACATCGTCATGTGGTGGATCAAATCCTAGAGAGGATAATTCGTTAGAGTGAGTTTGACAATGATCTTGCTTATGAATTTGTATAGCTTCGGAAATAATATCACTAATAATTCCAACATCTCCTTTGGCACGCATAAGGTTTGTAAGTTCAAATGGACGATCACCAAACATAGGATCACTAGTATTCATCTTACTCAAGGCAATAGACTTATGGAGAATTTCATCTAGATTTTTCAAGGAGTAATTTGGGAAGCGTTCCTCAAGAAATTTCCATATAGTGTAGGCACACTCAAGAGTAGGCAAGTTTCTAATCAAATTTCTAGGCAAGCCTCTAGTGATAAGATTAACAGTTCTAAAATTCCTAATCATGTCAATTGACTTATCAAGAGTAGGATGCATAGGATCAACATGAGGTGCACAAGGGCTAGAAATGTACTTGTTCAAATGATATTGATTGAAAATTACAAGCATCTCATTTTTTCACTCATGAAAATACTCTCCATCAAGAATAGGCACTCTATGTCTAAGACTCCCCAAAGTAGACTCATCCATCTTCCTCCAATGGTGATTAAACCAAGGCAATGGAGACCAATGCTCTGATACCACTTGTAGGACCTTGAGAAGAGGTGTCTAGAGGGGGGGGTGATTAGACACTAAGTATCAAAGTTGCAGTTTTTAACTTCTTTAAGTTTAAGTGGAGTTTAGGCACAAGTTTAACATTCACAATACATAACAAGCAAGCATGCAAAGAGTATATGAGCAGCGGAAAGTAAAGCATGCAACTTGCAAGAATGTAAAGGGAAGGGTTTTGGAGGATTCAAACGCAATTGGAGACACGGATGTTTTTGTCGTGGTTCCGATAGGTGGTGCTATCGTACATCCACGTTGATGGAGACTTCAACCCACGAAGGGTAACAGTTGCGCGAGTCCACGGAGGGCTCCACCCACGAAGGGTCCACGAAGAAGCAACCTTGTCTATCCCACCATGGCCTCGCCCATGAAGGACTTACCTCACTAGCAGTAGATCTTCACGAAGTAGGCGATCTCCTTGCCCTTACAAACTCCTTGGTTCAACTCCACAATCTTGTCGGAGGCTCCCAAGTGACACCTAGCCAATCTAGGAGACACCACTCTCCAAGAAGTAACAAATGGTGCGTTGATGATGAACTCCTTGCTCTTGTGCTTCAAATGATAGTCTCCCCAACACTCAACTCTCTCTCATAGGATTTGGATCTGGTGGAAAGAAGATTTGAGTGGAAAGCAACTTGGGGAAGGCTAGAGATCAAGATTCATATGGTAGGAATGGAATATCTTGGCCTCAACACATGAGTAGGTAGTTCTCTCTCAGAAAATGTATGCTGGAAGTGTAGGCACGTTCTGATGGCTCTCTTCGCGAATGAAGAGGAGGTGGAGGGGTATATATAGCCTCCACACAAAATCTAGCCGTTACACACAATTTACCAAACTCGGTCGGACCGATTTAGCAAATCTAGTGACCGTTAGGATTTTCAGTGGGACCGACATGCAACTCGGTAGGACCGATATGGTTAGGGTTAGGGCATAACGTAATCTCGGTGAGACCGATTACACAAACTCGGTGAGACCGATTTTGGTAATTAGCTAACCAGAGAGTTGGTCAGGCAAACTCGGTGGGACCAATTACTCAAACTCGGTGGGACCGATTTTGGTAATAAGTTAACCAGAGAGTTTGCATTGTAATCTCGGTAGTACCGATTGCTCAAACTCGGTGAGACCGATTTTGGTAATGGACATACACAGAGAGATTACAATCCCATCTCGGTAAGACCGAGATCCCTATCGGTGAGACCGATTTGCCTAGGGTTTGTGGCAGTGGCTATGACATCTGAACTCGGTGGCGCCGGATAAAAAGAATCGGTGTGGCCGAGTTTGACTTTAGGTTTAGGTCATATGTGTGGAAGTGGGAAAGTAGTTGAGGGTTTTGGAGCATATCACTAAGCACTGTGGAGCAAGAAACTCATTAAGCAACACCTCATCCCTTATTGATAGTATTGACTTTTCCTATAGACTCAATGTGATCTTGGATCACTAAAATATAAAATGAAGAGTCTTGAGCTTGAATCTTGAGCCAATCCTTTGTCCTTAGCATCTTGAAGGAGTTCCCACATCCTTTAGTCCATGCCACTCCATTGTTGAACTTATCTAAAACATACTAGATAAAAGTGTTAATTCAACAAGAGATATGTTGACATTAATTACCAAAACCACCTAGGGAGCACTTGTGCTTTCAATTCCCCTTGTGGCCTTACCACTAACAACCTTACCTTTCTCCTTGTGCCCTTCTCGTACAAATGTTTCTTTTAGAGGGGTTGTGCACTTTTGAGAGGACGTCTTATTCTTGCTTGTGCTTGGGTCAAACCCGAGTCCCTCTTTGGCAAATAACCTCATTGTGTTGGCTTAATACCTCATTAAGGTTCTTTTGCCCTTGAGCACATGTCATGAGACCTTTCTTGATTGGAGCCTTGAGGAAGCGATTTTCCTCAAGAATAGATGCTAGATCACTACTAGAGTTAGTAGTACAAGCATCAACATTGATAATAGGAGAAGAGTAAGCCTTGGCTAGAGTTTCAAGATAAGTAAGTTTGAGCGTCTCAAAACTCTTTGTAAGAAGGGTGAGCTCTTCTTCCTTAGTCTTGAGGGACACAGATAGAAGCTCACAATCCTTAGGGAGAGAAGCATGAGACTTCACAAGCTTACTTTTATCATTCATCAACTCTTCGCAAGAGTCAATAGCCTTTTTCAAGGAGGCAATATCTTTAGTATGAACATCAATGTTTGCACCAAATTTTAAGCATAGTTCATCATTTCGTGCTTCCTCATATTGGACTTTCCGCTCAAGGATTTCACATTTTTCCTTTTCCTCGGTGACGAGGGTTTCAAGTTCCTTAATGGTGATGGTGTGCTTACTCACCATCTCCATAAGCATACGAAACATAGTGAGCTTCTTTCCTTTGAGGGAGCACATGAACTTATTAAGTTTAGCAAGCATAGGATCATCTAGATCATCATCCTCATAACTATCCTCCGCATCAAGATACTCATCAGTAGGAGTAGAAGGAGTGAAAAGAGGAGGATTCGATCGTGGGGTTACCTTGACCTTGTCAGGAGAGCTTTGGTCCTCTCCATCTTCTACCACGACCTTTGCCATTAGACACTTGTGGGTGTCACCCTTGTAGTCTTTCATGTAGTTGTAGGTGACCACATCACCACTCTTGTTCACTAACCTCAAAGTGTTTTGAGAGTCTTGAGTAACTCCGGCAACACCACTAACATCATCCGGATCGGATTCTTCTTGAGCAACCATTGCTTTCCCATCTCTCTTGTTGAGCTTGGAGTTCAAAGGATTTGGCAACTTCTTCTTGGGAAAGGTATTGGGAAACCTTGGTTTATCCTCTCTCTTCTCATAAGGGCACTTGTTCGATAAGTGGTTGGTTTCTTCACAGTTGTAGCATTTTCTTACTTTCTTCTTTTGAAATCTTCCCTTGAATTTTCCCGCGCTAAACTTCTTGACAAAGAGAGCCATGTCTTCATATGAAGGGCCCTCATTAGGTTCAATCTCATCACCATCTTCATCATCATCATCTTCTTCTTCTTCTTCTTCACTTTGCTCATCTTCACATACATGCTTGGCCTTCAATGCAAGATTGATCTTTGATGTTGGAGTACCATGCATGGCAAGATGTTTTGTGGCATTTGCCTTTGACTCTTCAAATAGTTGGAAGGTGGATATGATGTAATTTGTAGTCATTTCCTTGAAGGCATGGTGTTGTCTTATGTCCCACACCATTTGATGGTGATATGGGGCAAGGGCATGAAGCAACTTATCCACAAGGAATCGCTTAGTCATGTTGAATCCATCTTGTGTCTTGTCACACTCACACGACTCAATGTCAGCGGTGAGAGTCATGAGACGCTTAAGGAGTTGATTGGGAGTTTCAACTTTCTCCATACAAAAGTTTTGCAATTGCCCCTTGGCAATTTCATATTGAGCACTCCAGAGGGTGGAGGTACCGGTCTTGGATCTTATAATGCTTTCCCATAGTTCATTGGCACTTGTGATGTGTATGAACAGTCTTCTTTGCTTTTCAACCATACCTCTCCTTATACACATGGTTGTAGTGTCATTGAGATTCTTGTCATAAATTTCTCTTGGTGTAAGATTATTTGGATAAACCACATGGTACCCATACTCCAAGATCTCCAGCATCTCATCGTTTCCATATCAAAGATGATCCTGCATAGCAACTCTCCACAAGGCAAAATCAGAAGTGGCATCAAGTAAAGGAGGTTTGCCTTGAGGATTATATTTCGGTTTATCAACTTGGGGTCTTGCATAAAGCCAAGGAACACCGGAGTGATCATTGCTAGGAGGTTGTTGACCAAGTGACGGAGCAGTCACAGTTGGCCTCAAAGCCGCACCACCCGAAAGTGGTTCAAGCACCGTGGACAACATGGCTAATCTCATTTAGACCAAGGCCTCAAGAGAAGCATCATGCTCCTATTTTTGCTTAGCAAGGGCCCGTTCCAGATCCTCAGAAGTAAAGGACCTGACTTCAGAAGAAGCCTCACCTTTATCCTTCGGATCTGCAACAAGGGGAGTCCCATCGGGGTTCATCTCGCTCTAGGGCGGTTAAGCCACAAGAAAAGAGCACGAGGCTCTAAACCAATTGAAAGGATCGAGATGGACCTAGAGGGGGGGTGAATAGGTACAATTACAAATTTTAATTATTACTTAGCAATTTTAGGCAATAATGCGGAATATGAAAGTGAGCCTAACAATTGCAAGTGTAGTACTAAGTGCTAAGCAAGTAACACGAGTATGTAAGTGAGCAAGCACACAATTATATAAGTAAATGCTAAGAGACAAGTAACCACAAGTAGAGAGTTAGGGTTAGGAAAAACCGTAACTCCAGGAGACGAGGATGTATGCCGATGTTCACTTCCTTGGAGGGAAGCTACGTCACCGTTAGAGAGGTGGATGTTACAACGAAGGCACGCCAACACCACGAAGGCTCACCCTATTATCCCTTTGAGATAACACCACGGAGGCGTTTCTCAACCACTAGTGGTAGACCTTGGGGTGGTCTCCAAACCCTCACAAACTTTTCTAGGGGTAATCACAAAGGTCGATTCCTCTCCGAAAGACTCCTACCGCCTAGGAGTATCCAACCTCCAAGAGTAACAAGAACGAAGGGGGAAAGCTCAAGACTTTCTCAAATCACGAATTCCTTTGGTGCAAAGAAGGGGAAGGAGTGTATCTATCACTTGATTGCAGAACTTCTCTCAAATGTTCCCAAATCACTTGGAGATCTAGGATTTGGTGTAGAGGATTGAGAAAGAGAGAGAGAGAGAGAGAGAGAGAGAGAGAGAGAGAGAGAAAAGTGTTCTTGGCAAGCTCAAAGTGAATGGTCAACCTCATCCCGTGGAAGGGAGAAGCCTATATATAGTGGGTGTGGAAAAAGTAACAGTCTGAGCCACTTAAGTGCACAGACGAGGTCGGACGTCCGGACAACACTGGACGTCCGGTGGCACAAATATGTCCGGACGTCCGACGATTATCGGTCGTCCGGCCACTGGGAACACATAAGCCACGAATCAGCACACAGCACACGGACGTCCGAGGCGTGTCGGTCGTCCGGAGAGGCCCGGAAATCCGTAAATATTGTTCTGTGGAGGAAATACCGGACGTCCGGAGAGGTTCGGAAATCCGTGAATATCGTTCTGTAAGAGAAACACCGGACGACCGTAGAGAGCCGGACGTTCGGACATCCGAGAGGGATCATACGTCCGTAGAGTACCGGACGTCTGGAGAGAAAAACTGGAGTTGGTGGGTTTGAGCAAATCTTTCACCAGATCCAACGATCCCCTCTTAATAGTGCGGGATCCCTATACTCAAGAACAAACTGTAAACAAAGCCAAGGCTAATGTCTTGTATCTCCAATCTTGAGTTATATGCATTTGCCCCTAGTCATGATCCACACATGGCCTTTGAGACATAATCCTGAGATATACTTGATAAACATGATTAGTCCCAACATGCACGTTGTCATCAACATCAAAATATGATTAAGGGCATGATTGCACGGTCTCACCGATATGGCTCTCGGTCTCACTGAGCTGGCTTTGCAAACTCTCTGTTTCCCTTCGAAACATTTCGGTCTCACCGAAATGAGCGATCGGTCCCACCAAGTTCACATTGCAAACTCTCTGTTTCCTTTTCTTAACTTTCGGTCTCACTGAAATGAGCGATTGATCCCACCGAGTTTGCTTGACAAACTCTCTGTTTGATAAATTGCTGAAATCGGTCTCACCGAGTTCATGCGATCGGTCTCACCGAGATGAGGTTTTGCCCTAGCCCTAGCACATCGGTCCCACCGAGTTGATCTCGTCGGTCCCACTGAGATTCCTAACATTCACATTTTGAACTAAATCGGTCTCACCGAGTTTCTCTATTCGGTCGGACCGAGTTGGGTCAAATGTGTGTAACGGCTGGATTTTGTGTGGAGGCTACATATACCCCTCCACCCCCTTCTCCATTTGTGAGAGAGCCATCAGAACGTGCCTACACTTCCACTACTCATTTTCTGAGAGAGAACCACCTACTCATGTGTTGAGACCAAGACATTCCAATCCAACCACAAGAATCTTGATCTCTAGCCTTCCCCAAGTTGCTTTCCACTCAAATCATCTTTCCACCATAGCCAAATCTATGAGAGAGAGAGTTGAGTGTTGGGGAGACTATCATTTGAAGCACAAGAGCAAGGAGTTCATCATCAACACACCATCTATTACCTTTTGGAGAGTGGTGTCTCCTAGATTGGTTAGGTGTCACTTAGGAGCCTCTGTCAAGATTGTGGAGTTGAACCAAGGAGTTTGCAAGGGAAAGGAGATCGCCTACTTCTGAAGATCTAACCAAGTGAGACAAGTCCTTCGTGGGCGATGACCATGGTGGGATAGACGAGGTTGCTTCTTCGTGGACCCTTCGTGGGTGGAAGTCTCCATCAACGTGGATGTACGATGCCCCACCTATCGGAACCACACCAAAAATCTTCATGTCTACATTGCTTTTGCCTTCTCCAAACCCTTCCCTTTTACCTTCATATGCAATGTTTTACTTTCCGCTGCTACACTCTTAGAATTGCATGTGTAGGTTGATTGCTTGACTTGTGCTAAGTTGCTAAAATCTGCCAAGACTTAAAATTGGGAAAAGGCTAGGTTTTTATTTGGTCAAGTAGTCTAATCACCCCCCCCCTTTAGACCTACTTTCGATCCTACAACTGGTATCAGAGCTTTGGTCTCCATTTACCTTGATTTCCATAGCTTTTGGTGATCATAGCCTTGTTGGTTTCAAAACCTAGGAGAGTATGGCGTCTAGCGAGGGAAATTGCCACTGTAGAGGTCCTTACTTTGATGGTACTAATTTTGCTAGTTGGAAGCATAACATGAAAATGCATATTCTTGGACATAACCTCGTCGTTTGGGCTATTGTGTGTATTGGTTTGCAAGGTGAATTCTTCGATGGAAGAGAACCAAATTGTGAAGCAATTGCGAAAGAATTGAAGATGTTGCAATACAATGCACAAGCTTGCAATATCCTCTTCAATGGATTGTGCCCCGAAGAATTCAACAAAATTAGTCGTCTTGAGAATGCAAAGGAAATTTGGGATACTTTGGTTGATATGCACAAAGGTACCGAGTCCGTCAAGGAATCCAAATTGGATGTGCTTCAAAGTCAACTTGACAAGTTAAAAATGAAGGATGGTGAAGGAGTCGTTGAAATGTACTCTAGGCTTGCTCTCATCACAGAGAGATTGCCCGCTTAGGAAGCGAAGAGATGACCGACAGATTCATCATCAAGAAAATCCTAAGAGCCTTGGATGGAAAATATGATACCGTGTGCACCTTGATCCAAATGATGCCCAATTATAAAGATCACAAGCCAACAGAAGTCATTAGAAGAATTGTTGTCATGAGATGTCACTCAAAGATAAAGAAGAGCTTCACAACAAGTCTAGTGGTGCTTATAAAGCTTCATGTGATGCTCTTGCCACATCAAGTGAAAACAAGTCTTCAATGAAGAATTGACTTTAATGGTGAAGAACTTCAACAAATTCTACAAGAGTAGAAGCAAAGAGAGAAGCTCCAAGTCAAGGTCCTACCATGACAAAAGATCTTCTAGTCATGATCAAAATTGCTACAATTGTGGAAGACCCAGACACTACTCCAATGAGTGTACGGCTCCCTACAAAAAAAAGAAGACTCACTTAAAAGGAGAAGTAGAAGAGATGAATCACCTCCAAGAGAGAGAAGGAGTAGAGATGGTCGTTATGAACAAAGACCCTCTCGCAGAAGCAAGGATTCAGAAAGGAAGGACAAGTCATCAAGGATCTACACAAAACAAAGACATCAAGCTCATGTTGGTGAATGGGTATCCGGTTCCGACTCCGACAACCACTCCGAGAGAAGTTATCACTCCAACTCCGAATATACTCAAGATGAAGGTGTTGCCGGTCTTACACTTGTGTCAACCAACTCCTACGACATATTTGACTCACCAAATGAAGGAATTGGAAGATGCTTCATGGCTAAAGGCCCTAAGGTATCACACCCTGAGTATATGGATTTCAATAGTGATGAAGATGATTTGCTAGGTGATGATAATTTGCTTGTTGACAATGCTAGTGATGAAAACTATGATGAAATTGCTATTAATCATGCTAATCAAGATGAAATGAATGACAATGATAAGAAGGAGATTGAGCGTCTAACTAAAGAACTAAACACACTTAAGTTAGCTCATGAAACTACTTTAGAGGATCATTGAGAACTTTTAAAAACTCATGAGAAACTACGCTTTGAAAAGCTCAACTTAGAGCAAGAGCATGGGTTCTTAAAAGCAATCAATGATGATCTTCGAAAGAAAAGTTCTTCTTACATTGCCAAGTGTTTACTCTTGTCTACTTACATGACACAAGTAAAATCTAGCAATAAGAGAAAGATTCTTCTTCTAGTAGTAACAATAATCATGCTAAATCTAATATTGTTGCTTCTAGTAGTTCTCTTGATTCCACTAATGGTTCTCTTAGCCAAGTTGCACTTGAGCAAGAAAATAGCTTATTGAAGGGAATTATACGCAAGCAAGGAAGGCACCGGAAGTAACAATCTGTGGAAATTGTACGCAAGCAAGGAAGGCACCGGAAGAATCAAGGTGTTGGTTTTGAACGAAACTTCAATGCCAATGGAGTTGAGTGGGAAGAAGATCAATACCCCAAGACGAAGTTTGTTCCTCAACAAGAGAAGTATGACCCTACTTCCTTCAAGGGAACACAAGCTCAAGATGGTCTTCCACCACAAGACCACAAGCTAAAAGGCAAGGACAAGTTTCAAGAGGAGATTGATGCATTTGAAGAAGCTCCAAAGTCAATGGTCAAGTGGGTTCCCAAGACTACATCAAGTTCTACTTCATAAAGTACTACTACAACCCCAAGGATTCTCATCAAGTTGATATGGATCCCAAAGAAGAAGAACTAGAAAGTTCTTGAGGGTGACTCCGCCAACATACTTCACTCATATTCATATTGGCAAGGACAAGTGCAATCAACTTCCACATCTTGCACTAGTTCAAGGAGTCATAAACCCTCTTGTTGGTAAGTCAAGGGACAAGGTAACCAAATGCTTTCATGGACATCAGCCTATGTGTACTTCACTCTATGTCTATGGATATCCTTGTCTGTTCCTTGTGGGACTAATCCATGTAGGTATTGAAAGTGCAACTCACTCCAATGGATTGCTCCAAATGATCTACATCAACATGGAGCATCCACATCTTCAACATCTACATGAAGTCATCATCGACAAAACCCAAGGTTAGTTCATCCCTCTAAAAGGGGATATCACATCTAGGGGAGATTTACTCTAATAATTGAGCTAAAGCAACTCTAATGGTGTGAACACAACAATGCTTTATGTAAAAGTGGTAACCCCACTTGTGCTTAAACGATGAGTATGACCTATGATCAAATGTTCTCATTTGACTCCTAAGTCAATATACTCATATATAGATGACCTAGTCATCGCCAATTGCTTGATAGATGCTAGAGTGTTTGTGCATGCTTTGCCACATATTTCATTTGCAATCTTATTGTGTGAGCATGTTGGTTGCATAATTTTCTCAATTCGAGGACATCCATTTGTTGCTTTGATTGTTTGGCTTTTTATTTTGCCAAATGGATGGACAAGAATGCCTAAGAACCCCCTCTAGCTATCTATGCCTTTTCTCGTCTCAAACTCTATTCATGCTACATCACAAAGCTTGAACAAGTTGAATTCGAACCCACCGGGTGAGGAGCACTTAGAGCCACCGATCCGTTAAGGGCTTAAACTTCCAAAACCTCTTAATGCATCTCGGTCAGACCGATCCACCATACTCGGTCTCACCGAAATCATTGGGTTGATCTAGGTTTTCAACCCGGTGCAACCAATTAGAACAGTTCGGTCACACCGAGTTGCTGTAACTGCTCAAAGTTTTGCATCTCGGTGCCACCGAGTCGTTCCACTCGGTCACACCAACAGTGACTGGGTATATATACTCCGCAGGTTGGACTTTGAAAATTTCTTCAAACTCTCAACCGCGCCTACCCAGCTCTGCCGCCCCTCCAGGTCTCCGGATCATCTCCTCGTTGCCAGCGACCTCCTGCCGCTGGTCTCCACCACTGTTGTCGCCGTAGCGAGTTCGTCGCCAAGTTAGGGTACATACTCGATCTCTTTGTGCTCTCTTTAACTCCGATTCTTGCACAGAGATCAATGCCTAGTTTCTTACCAGGATTGAGATTAATCTATCCACCTAAAACTTCCTTTAGATTAGATTTGATGCAAAAACTTAGGGTTAGGTTTCCGCCGAATTCATCTCGGACCGACCGATTTGAAAGTCTCGGTCTCACCGATTTGGCTTAGGCCATTGCACATGTACTACTCGGTCTAACCGAACGAATCGGTGCGACCAAAATCACTAACTTTGTGAAACCCTAGCATCTCGGAGTCACCGAACTGCATCTCGGTCTGACCGAAATCGCATGTTTAGACTGCAGTTGCTTCGGTGTCACCGAGTTGGGCAAATCAGTAGCTCCGAAATTTTTTCTGCAGAAAACTAAAATTAAGTTTTTGTGTTAACTTTTCACCAAAATAGTTGTACTTTGTGATGCTCATCTACTCTACCTATACCTATCTATTCACAGGGACAGTTTCAAAGATGCCAGACCATAGTGATAGTCAGAACAGGTCAGAGGAGCAGGCAAATCTGAGTGAGGGCACTAGTCCCTCCAACAGCAGCTATGATGAAGGAAGCAGAAGCACTCGAAGCAATCTGCCTAAGGCCACTGTCAGGTAAAGGAAGAAGAAAACATCAGACTCAGAGGATGAGGATTTTGAAATTGAGGAAGTAACCTCAAAGAATAAAGTTGTGAAGAAGGAATTTGGTACTGCTGCCTCCACCAGGCCTGGCATGAAGAAAGCTCCTGCCAAGAGAATTCCCATGTCCAAAGCTAGAGCCTCTACTCAGGAATCTATGGAGTTCACTCTTGAACCAAGAGAAGAAGAGGCTGCCGGAGGAAAGAACAGAAAGGAAAGAGTCAAGAAAACTAAAGCCGGAGTCATTGGCAAGCCTTCTATGGTCAGAGAATCTAAAGAAGAGGAGGAGGAAGAGCTTGTTGCATCTCCTGCAAAGACCCAGAAGCTTATGGGGGATGCTATCAAGTCTGGGGATGCTCCATCTAAGCCCAATACCGCCTCAAGCCTGCTGCTGCTCAAGCTTCAAAGCCATCTGCACCAAAGAGATCCACTAGGAATATCTCTGCTGCTGAAAAGAACAAGGCCCCAGTGCATGAAGTTCAAGAAGAAGATGAACATCAAGTGCTCAGAAAGCTGAAGCCCAAGACACCTGATCATAATGACAACCATCCCATTGCTGAAAACATGAAGGACAAAAAGGATGCAGGTCTAAGACTGTGGAGACAGTCTGATCCTTATGTTATGAGGACAAGGACTGCTGTTGACTATCGTTTCCACACCAAGGAACAACATGACTTCTATGAAACAGTCTTGTTGGATAAGAAGCCTATAGTTTGTGATATGAAGTGGGTTGACTGGGAGTATATAGATGAGAATGCTGATTACTTCCCTGGAGTGCATGAGAGCTTCAGGATGAATGATGTGGACAAATTTGTTGGGCAGAAACTGACAAAGTGGAATGATGAGATGATTATGCAATTCTACTCCACTGCACACTTCTATCTAGATGGCAAGATAGTCTGGATGGCTGAAGGCACAAGATACCAGTCTTCTATTGCTGAATGGGCCAAGTTGATCAATGCCCCTGCTGAACATGAGGATGATATTGATGTGTATGCAAAGCCCAGGAAGGACCACAATTCCATGGCACATATGTACCAGGAAATTCCTGATAAGGCTTGGAGACTCATAATTTTGGATCCATCTACTATCTTCTCTCTGGCTTACCAACCATCAACACCATTCTGAGGCACACTTTGCTGCCCAAGTCAGGAGATCATAGGATGATCCGTGGACATTCTATCAACTTGATGCATTTGTTTGATGTGCCACAGAAGTTCAAGGTCATGAGTCTCATTATTAAAATAGTGAAAAGGACTGTAGCTGATCAAAAAAGATCTTGTGGATATGCCCCTCGCATTCAGATGCTCATCAACTCCAAGATGGGGAAAGGGACATATCTAGTTGACAAAGAGCATCTTCCCCTGAGGTCAGACTTTGAGGATAATGAAGTTGTCATGGATGCCTCTCATCCAACATGTGTAAAAGCCCAGGAGAAGAGAGAGAAAGCAAAGGCAGAGAAAGCAGCAAAGCTAGCTAGTGCTCCAGATGCTTCACATGTGATCCTCAAGACCAAACATGATTAACTCAGCTATCTGATTGATGCTACTTTGAGGATTGAGAAGGGATTGGCCACCCTGACTCAAAATCAAGAGAGTCTTGAAAGGATCATTGAGGCAAAGATTTATGATCTAGATGTGAAGGTCACCGAGATCCAATCAACTGTGGAGAAGATCCAGGAAGACATTGAGGAAATGGAAGAAGGACAAACCACAGATGCATTTCAGCAAGTGCCTAGGGCACCAAGGTCTTCAGCTGTGCCAGTTGCTAGTGATCCCAGGACAACAATGTCAACACCTGCAGCAACTGCCTCAATGATTCCTCCAGTTTCAACTCCTCTAGCTCCACAAACATCAGCTGAAGATTTTGCAGACGGACTCCTCTCAACGCCATCTACGCACACCGGAGCAACCAGCCAGAAGAACCCTTCAGAAGCTCCCGGAGATCATGCCTAGAGTGCCGAATAGCACTATGCATATTCAAGCTTTTTGGTAACTTGTTGCCAAAGGGGGAGAAAGTGTATAGATCATTAGGCTGAGAGAGAGAGAGAGAGAGAGAGAGAGAGAGAGAGAGAGAGATCTGTCTTTTTGTTGCCTGTCTTGCTACTTTGGTCTTTTTTGCTTTGATTGTTTGCATGCTACAATATCCGTGCTTGTGTGTGAGATACTTATAGGATCATGTGTTTGATCATATTATGCTTAAATGTTTGCTTGCTTGATGATATGTGTATGATCAATCATGTTTGCCCTTGGTGATGAGTGCATGTTTCTTATAGCTTATCATTTTGAGCGCTCCACCAATATGTATGTGACATGGAAGAGTAACCCATGATCCTAATTGATTATGCATTTGCATTCAAAAGCAAATTTTAAATAATGCACAAATTTAGGGGGAGCTCTTGCTTATCACATACTTCTCAAAGCGACGATGTATTTCATTGATATTATCATTTGTCAAAGCTTTGATCTATATGTTGTCATCAATTACCAAAAAAGGGGAGGTTGAAAGTGCAACTAATCCCCGGGTGGTTTTGGTAATTCATAACAACATATAGCTCATTGAACTAATAGTCATTCCAGTTAAATGTTTCAGAAAGTTCAGTGATTGGCATCGCATGGACTAGATATGTGGACCCCTCAAAATGCTAAGGACAAAATTGGCAAAGGCTCAAGACTCTTCATTTTCATTTTAGTGATCCAAGATCACATTGAGTCCATAGAGAGCCAATAATATTAAAAGGGGATGAGGTGTTGCTTAATGGTCTACTTGCTCAAAGTGCTTAGTGATATTGCTCTAAAACCCTCAACCACTTTCTCATTTCCACATATGTCCAAAACCTAAAGTCAAACTCGACCCTACCGATTTGATCTATCCGGCGCCACCGAGTTCACTTGACATAGCCATAGCCAGAAACCCTAATCAATTCGGTCTCACTAATACGGCTCTCGGTCTCATCGAGATGGCTTTGAAAACTCTCTGTTTCCCTTCGTAACATTTCGGTCTCACCGAAATGAGCGATCGGTCCCACCAAGTTTGCACTGCAAACTCTCTGTTTTCTTTTCATAACATTTCGGTCTCACCGAATGAGCGATCGGTCCCATCGAGTTTGCTTGACCAATTCTCTATTTGATAAATTGCTGAAATCGGTCTCACCGAGTTCATGCGATCGGTCTCACCGAGATGATGTTTTGCCCTAGCCAGAGCACATTGGTCCCACCGAGTTGATCTTGTCGGTCCCACCAAGATTCCTAACATTCACATTTTGAACTAAATCGGTCTCATCGAGTTTATCTATTCGGTCTAGCCGAGTTGGGTCAAATGTGTGTAATGGTTAGATTTTGTGTGGAGGCTATATATACCCCTCCACCCCCTTCTCCATTTGTGAGAGAGCCATCAGAACATGCCTACACTTCCACTACTCATTTTCCGAGAGAGAACCACCTACTCATGTGTTGAGACCAAGACATTCCAATCCAACCACAAGAATCTTGATCTCTAGCCTTCCCCATGTTGCTTTCCACTGAAACCATCTTTCCACCATAGCCAAATCCGTGAGGGAGAGTTGAGTGTTGGGGAGACTATCACTTGAAGCACAAGAGCAAGGAGTTCATCATCAACACACCATCTATTACCTTTTGGAGAGTGGTGTCTCCTAGATTGGTTAGGTGTCACTTGGGAGGCTCGGTCAAGATTGTGGAGTTGAACCAAGGAGTTTGTAAGGGCAAGGAGATCGCCTATTTCGTGAAGATCTACCCAAGTGAGGCAAGTCCTTCGTGGGCGATGGCCATGGTGGGATAGACGAGGTTGCTTCTTCGTGGACCCTTCGTGGGTGGAGCCCTCCGTGGACTCGCACAACCTTACCCTTCGTGGGTTGAATTCTCCATCAACGTGGATGTACGATAGCACCACCTATCGGAACCACGCCAAAAATCTATGTGTCTACATTGCGTTTGCCTTCTCCAAACCCTTCCCTTTTACCTTCATATGCAATGTTTTACTTTTCGCTGCTACACTCTTAGAATTGCATGTGTAGGTTGATTGCTTGACTTGTGTTAAGTTGCTAAAATCTGCCAAGACTTAAAATTGGGAAAATGCTAGTTTTTTATTTGGTCAAGTAGTCTAATCACCCCTCTAGACCTACTTCCGATCCTACAGAGTACCTGTAGGAATGAAGAACGCGAATGAGACAAGAGACAACTACAACTCAACTTTATGCTACACATGTGGGACATTAATTCATACTACTTCCATCGACCTCTCCAACAATTACATTGGGTTGCAAGGCCTTGCCTCAACCATGACCTTACTGAACTACTCACACATGGAGATCAGATCACACTAATAACTCATCGATGAACACATCGTGAAGATTGATTGATTGATAATATGTCTTACAATGGATGTTGTGTGTGATACATAATTACAAATATGGATAGATGGTTGAGAACTATAGTGGTGATGAAGGTTGTGGCTATAGAGATGGGAAATGGCAGTGGCTAGGGTTGATGGAGAATGCTACTATGAAGATGACGATGACTTGTTCTGGTGCTCATTTGACGTTGGGCCCTTTTATAATGGTTGTTCAGGTGGATCAGACGCCTCGGTTAGCACGCCCTATGACCATCCATATGAGCGAGGATAGTCGTATGGAAGGCCGTCTTTTGCTTTGTTTCCTCTTGTGCACCTCCACTTGATCTCTATTTCCACTTTACTCCCTTGCATGTATTGGCTTAATTTCATCTGTAAATAGCCCATTTCCCATGGAAACAAAATAAAGATCGGACATTTAGAATCCTTTGCATTCATTAGTCATTAGTGGCAATATCGAAGCAAATAACTCGGGTTAAATGAAATATTTTGGTTTAAACTCATGTTAGAGGAGTGTAAAAGTAACACTCATCACCTCATGTGTCATTTAATGCATTTTGTCCTACTCTGACGGAGTTAGGTATTGACCACTGTAGCCACTATGGTACCCCTTGCACTATAAAAGGAGGATCATGTTACTGTAATGGGGCCGAGCCACTGAATAGCTGAGAGTGTTAGTGAGCAATTCCCTTTTCGAGAAAGGCTTGTAGCTCTCTGTCTACCCACATATAAGCACAAAGCAGGACTAGGGTTTTACGCAACCATGCATCATGAACCTGGGTAGGTCCTTGTGTGTTCTACGTTTTCATATGTTATTGATCTTCATTGTTGCGCCTCTCCATGAATGAGTGAAGGGGCCTTCGCGACCCTTGCTGTCCTATGTGTCTTGCACACAGTGACACATTCATATGCCAAGAATGTGATGCAGTATTATTCTCATATATATTCTCACTAGACGAGTGCATGTGCGTTGCTAAGGAAGACCACTCATTTATAGATAACATATCCACTGACTATTTAAAATTATTAAGCGTGCATTTACATTATTATAAAACCTAAAACGATAAAAAGTGCATTGGAATAAAAAATGCCTAAAACATAAATCGACATATTGAAGCCTATTTTTTTTGATCCCGTAGCGAAAAATCCCATTAATGATAATGACAATTTTCTACATGGCCTGGGACATAGCCCATTATTGATTTGAGCCCAATTTGGGACCGCCCGCCGTCCGCATTCCGCAAAGATTACCCATCCAAGGGACGGTCCAGATCTCTCGCGGGTGGAACGAAACCATCCCAATGGAAACCCTAGCAACTATTTTCCTCATTTTTTCCGGATCAAACCAGACAGAGGTGGCGCCGAGGTCTATTGGCTTGCCGGCGACCACGCGCATGGAACTTGATCTACCGCAGAGCAACACGAGGACCGCAACGACTTGTGACAGTCGCCGAAGTGATGCTCAGGCACCCGCGCCGTCTTGCATGACTGTGGGCCTCTGCGCCATGGTAGGGTTGGTGGCACGCGACTAAACAGAGAGTTCCAGGTCGAGGTGTGAGGCAGTGCAGTGCGGCGGCGCATCGGCGATGAGCTAACACTGACAACAACGCGTGGCATGGAGGCTACCAAGGTATGATGTTCCCATGTCGAACTTTGGTTTAGGAAGATTTGATTTCTTGTGTGAATGTAAAAATGCACTTTAGCTGCAAAATAGGCAACTAAATCATCGTGACTTGTTCATGAGAAATACCAGGAAGTTAAGTTATTTTTGGAAGCATGTAAAATTTCGGACTGTTGTAAATATGTTGCCATGATTTATTGGCTTACCAAACAGAACGTTGATTACCCACGCGATTGATATGCACCATTTGTCTTATCGATTTGATTCGGAAAACTGGACAAGGTAAAAGAAAACCCGGATGTGTGGTGGGGTGAGTGTTTTGTTGGCGTGGGAAGAGGATATTTTTTTTTGAGCTATGGGAACATGATAGTTGGATGAAAGATAAAACAAACGACAAAACATTAAGTTTTTCTAAGTAGGAGAAGAAAAAGAGAAGGACATATGTGTTTTAGTTTTACATTCAATAATTTCGTTGCTATAAATTTCCACAACAATGTGTGATGGTAGCAATGCGGGGAGACTGGTACATGATCTCGCATTAAAGATCATGAGATCAAGCACAAAGATTCATATTTAGACATTTCAAAAAATTTTAAAATTATTTGACAACATATCCGGGGGGTGTATCTACAACTTCAAAAAAGATCAACTCAAAACTCAATGTACAGTTGGAGATGCAAAACAGAGAAATTTGAATGTGAATAGTGACAGATTTGGGTGAATAGTATTTTGACGCTATTCACATCTGATTTTGCCTTTTCTGTTTCTATTAGTATAGGTCGAATTAGGAGCTGAATGTTTTTAAGATTGTACATCAAACATTGATGTGTGTCTACAATTCTTTTTGAATGTTCGAACATATTTTGTATTTTCAAAAAAAATCTCACCTAATATGAGATCCTCCGGATGCTAAGGCCCAGTTCTTTTGCCAGAATCTAGGGATTCTCCCAAAATCTGACCCCTACCCAGCTTCTCCCAGAATCTTCGAGCTCCATTTGTTTTACAATCCTATCTATTTAAACCATAACTAAATAGGATTTTAAAATAAATGAGGCTCAAAAATTCTGGAAGAAGCTGGGTAGGCGTCGGATTCTGGCAGAAGAACTGGGCCTAAGTTCCCGGCAATGCTGTCTACGCGTTCTGTGCGGCGTCATATGACGGTTTGCGTCCTGAGCGTTGTCTTCATCTAACCGTCAGTACCTCGATCGACGGCCACTATATACGCGCAGCCTCGCTGGCCCATCGTGATCTTGTCGACTAGGCGTGGGCGCACGCTCTGTTCGGGCCCGACCCAGCGCTGAAGCGAAAAGCTCCGATCCCACCCCACGCGGGCCGCCGCCGCCGATTCGTCGCCGGCGGTATTGCCCGGCCACCTACCCCGAAGGCCCCCCCTCCTCCTCGCCGTCCCGCAGCGGTGGCCTCGATTTCCTCCCAAAACCGTTGTCGCGGGAGCTTAAGCTGAGGCGGAAACCCTAGCCGCGTCGATGGCGGGGGAGCTGGGGCAGCAGACGGTGGAGCTGGGGTCCGTGGTGCGGCGGGCGGCGGAGGAGTCGTACCTGGCGCTGCGGGAGCTCGTGGAGAAGTCGCAGGTCGAGTCCGACTGGAAGGGCGCCTATGGCGGGCGGCAGCGGTCGGACTCCGAGAAGAAGATTGACCTCCTCAAATTCATCGCCCGCACCCGCCAGCGCATGCTCCGCCTCCATGTGCTCGCCAAGTGGTGTCAGCAGGTCGTTGTTGATTGAGATGAGGCCGTTTTCTGTTTGCCCTAGACAGTACCCTTATTGCCACAGTAGTGTAGTGAAATGCGGTCAATTAAATAGGTATAGACTTCTGAATTTAGGGGCTGTTTCGTTGGTATCCTCACATTGCTACCATAGTTGGGGCAAATTGGCACTTCATTTGGTCGGCTATTTCTTCTTGCTTTATTCGTCCAGCAATCTCAGTCTATTCTGCGAAAATAGGTTTGTTTGTTCTTTTCGTTGGATTCAAGCAAG
>NC_041389.1:332149872-332157890 GCF_002162155.2 Triticum dicoccoides | reverse complement strand
AGATATCCAGTGGGAGAAATAGAAATTACTTACAGACAATAGATTAAAACTGAATAGTCAAAATAAAAGCTCATGTAGTACTATTCACAACAAACTTCTGTTTTTGTTGTGCCCTTGCACAATTGGCTTTGAACATGAAATCATTAAGTTTGATTGAACAGCCCATACATTCCATCCTGAAGTCTCTGCAGTTTTTTATCAGTATCATCCTAAACTAAAGTGGGGTTTTCATCGTTCTACCTATTGGTTGGCACTAGACCATGAAATCGTTGTCTTGGAAACTTTGTGTTGCACTTCTTTTCTTCTTTACTTCTATTTTTTTGTATTTGAGATGGTTACTTGTAATCTGTGCAGGTTCCGTTGGTTCAGTACTGTCAGCAACTTGGATCGACCCTTTCTAGCCATGAAACATGCTTCACCCAAACAGCTGACTCACTGTTCTTCATGCATGAGGGATTGCAGCAAGCACGAGCTCCTACATTTGATGTTCCTTCTGCTTTAGAGGTTATGCTTACAGGCAGTTATCAGAGGTTACCAAGATGTATAGAAGATATAGGGAGCCAAAATAAACTTTCTCCAGATGAAGAAAAACATGCTTTGCAGAAGTTGGACACCAGTGTGCGCTACAAAGTACTTGTGACTCCAAGACCCAAAGAAGCATCTAGCATTTCAGTAACTGATGGGATAGCTGTTTTTCGTGTGGATGGAGAATTTAAAGTTCTTCTTACGTTAGGTTACCGTGGTAACTTAGATTTATGGAGGATACTGCACATGGAGTTGCTTGTTGGTGAGAAGAATGGCCCTATTAAGCTGGGAGAAATTAGGAGATTTGCTCTTGGTGATGATATAGAAAGAAGAATGGCAGTTTCTGAGAATCCCTTTTCTGTGCTGTATGCTATACTTCACGAGTTAAGCATTTCACTTGCTATGGACACTATCATTAGGCAGGCTAATGTTCTTCGACACGGAAGGTGGAAGGAAGCAATAAGTTCTGAACGTATCCCAGACAGCACCACAGGTCAAACTGGAAATGCTGCTGTAATGCAGCTTGGTCAAGATGGGGAATTTGATTCAAGTGGTTTTAGGTTACCTGTGTTGAAATTGAATTACTGGTTGGATGGAAAAAACAGTGGCCCAGCAGAATCTGATTTATCCCCATTTATCAAAATTGAGGCAGGGCAAGACATGCAGATAAAATGCCAGCATAGCTCATTTATACTTGATCCTTTGACAGATAAAGAAGCTAATCTTTCTCTTGATCTGTCCTGCATTGATGTTGAGAAACTCATTTTAAAAGCAATTGCTTGCAATAGACACACACGTCTTCTTGACATTCAGAGACAATTGTGCAAAAATGTGCAAATTTGTCAGTCACCCAAAGATGTTATCCTGAAGCGGGACATTGGCGTAGCAAAGGCACCACATAAGGTAATGATACAAACCATTATGTTTATGTACCTTTGTGTTTTCTATGACACATGATACTATACTGAATGTTATTATGTTAATACCACAACACCACCACCACCACCACCACCAACAACAACAACAAAGTGTTTCGATCGCAAACAAGTTGGGCTAGGTTGAGTTGAAACCCATAAGATCTCGAAACCTAGTCATGGTTCTGGCACGTGGATAGCTAATTTCCACACACCCCTGTCGATGGCTAGTTCGTTGGTGATATTCCAGTCCTTCAGGTTTCTCTTTATGGACTCCTCCCATGTTAAGTTTGGTCTACTTATCAGTAGACATTATCCTTCGGCTATGCACCAGCGCTTCTGGAGGTCTGTGTTGTATATGCCCAAACCATCTCAGACGATTTTGGACAAACTTCTCTTCAATTGGTGCTACCCCAACTTTATCATGTATATCATCATTTCAGACCTGATCCTTTTTTGTGGTGCCACATATCCATCTCAGCATGCACATCTCTGCTACACCTAACTATTGGACATGTCGCCTTTTAGTTGTCCAACATTCTGTGCCATATAACATTGCAGGTCAAATCACAGTCCTATAGAACCTGCCTTTTAGCTTTTGTGTCAGTCTCTTGTCACAGATGACGCCAAAAGCTTGGCACTACTAAATCCATCTGGCTTTGATTCGATGGCCCACATCTTCATGAATATCATCCTTTTGCAGCATTGATCCCAAATACCGGAAATGTGTCCTTCTGAGGCACCACCTGCCCATCAAGGCTAACCTCCTCCGCGTGCCTTTTAGTATTGAAACTTCACCTCATGTACTCAGTTTTAGTCTACCAAGCCTAAAACTTTTTGATTCTAAAGTGTGTCTCCACAACTCTTAACATTCTATTAACCCCCGTCCTACAATCGTTGACTAGCACCACATCGTCCGCAAAGAGCATATACCAGGGGATATCTCCGTGTATATCCCTTGTGACCTTATCCATCACCAAAGCAAAAAGATAAGGGCTCAAAGTTGATCCTTGGTGCAGGCCTATTTTATTTGGAAAGTCATCATCGTCGCCATCACTTTTTCGAATACTTGTCACAACATTGTCATACATGTCCTTGATGAGGGTAATATCCTTTGTTGCGACTTTGTGTTTCTCCAAGGCCCACCACATGACATTCCATGGTATCTTATCATAGGCCTTCTCCAAGCCAATGAACACCATATGCAGGTCCTTTTGCTCCCCGTATCTCTCTATAAGTTGTCGTACCAACTACCAAGAAAATAGCTTCCATGGTCAACCTCCCGGGCATGAAACCAAACTGATTTTTGGTTACACTTGCCATTCTTCTTAATCAGTGCTCAATGACTCCCATAGCTTCACTGTATGGCTCATCATCTTAATTCCATGGTAATTAGTACAACCTTGAACATCCCCCTTGTTCTTGAAGACTGATACTAATATATACACTGCCTACATTCTTTGGGCATCTTGTTTGGCCGGAAAATGAGGTTGAAAAGCTTAGTTAGCCATACTATCGCTATGTCTCCAGGGCATCTCCACACCTGAATGGGGATACAATCAAGGCCCATGGCCTTGCCTCCTTTCATCCTTTTTAATGTCTCCCTGACCTCCGACTCACAAAATGTCCGTTGTTGTCATCAAAGCAGTCATCCATCTCAATGGCAGAGCCCTTATTCTCTCCATTGAACAGTTTTTTGAAGTACTCTCGCTATCTATTCTTGATCTCCTCGCCCTTCACCGGACATCAATCTGTTCCATCCTTCATGCATTTGCCTTGGTTGACATCCTTTGTCTTCCTCTCTCGAATCTTGGCCGTCTTATAGTTGTCTCTTTCGCCTTCCCTCGTGTTTAAACGTTGGTAGAGGTTCTCATATGCCGTCCCCTCGCTTCACTCGTAGCTCGCTTTGCAGTCTTCTTTGCCACTTTGCACTTCTCAATGTTGTTTTCACTCCTATCCAGGTGTAGGCGTCTGAAATAATCGTTCTTCTCATTAATAGCCTTCTGAACATCATCGTTCCATCACTAAGGGCCAATCCATTTGAGGCTTATGCCTGGCTGTGGTAATAAGCTCAAGCTGCTCCCTCCCCATCTTATTCTAGAAGCCCAACCTAAAATTTTATTTTAGAAGCCTACTAGTTAACACTTACTCCCTCCGTCCCATAATGTAAGACGTTTTTAACACTACAATAGCAGCTAATTTCCACAGCCAGCCATAAGCCCTAAAAACTGGCCCCAAGTATCTTTAGCTTCTCTTCTACTTCCCCTGGTCACCCCAAACTCCTCTAAAGCCACCTTCCGAACATAAATCGCCATCTGCATCCACATATTGTTTGCATCACCTCCTTCCTCCCAAGAGCCCTCCCTAATAACCCTCTCCTTGAAAGCCTAAGGTGCCTCCCCATTGAGCTTCCACCACTTTGTTCTGGTGACTTTGACGTGATTATCACGATGGACACGTATCCAAAGCTGAAGTCAGCCATCACAAGCTTATGTTGAGGGACAACACTCTCTCCAAGTATCACCTTACAATCTAGGCAAGCATGCCTGTCTTATCTTCTTGAGAGGATGAAATCAATCTGGCTAGAGTGTTGACCACTACTAAAAGTCACTAGATGGAATTCTCTCCTTTTAAAGAGGGTGTTAGCTTCGATCATGTTGTAGGCTAAAGCAAAGATCAAGACACTCTCCTTGATTCCTGCTGCTATAACCAAAGCCCCCATGTACCCCTTCAAAACCTGTGTTAGATGTACCCACATGACCATTGAGATCTCGCATGAAGAGCTTCTCCCCAATAGCTACACTCCTGATCAAGTCCTCCAGGCCTTCCCAGAACTCCCTCTTGGTACTCTCATTGTGGCCTCCTTGCGGGGCATACGTGTTGATAATATTGAGAAGTAAGTCCCCAGCGACCAGCTTGACTAGGATAATCCGCCCCCTTGCCTCTTGACGCCTACCACTCCATACTTGAGGCTCTTGTAGATCAAGATGCTCACTCCATTTTTGTTTGTAGTTACCCCGTTTACCACAGCTTGAAGCCGGTATCCTCCACCTCCTTCGCCTTCTGTCCCTTCCATTTGGTTTCTTGGAATAGGATATCAACACCTCTCCTCATCTTATCAACTAACTCCTGTAACTTACCCGTCAGGGACCCTATGTTCCAGCTACCTAAGCAGATTCTACTTGGCGTGGCTAGCTTCCTTACTCTTTGCACTCGTCGTGTCAAATGCAAAAACCCTTGCTCACTTTTCACTACACCCAGGTGTCGATGTAGCCATTAAGGATGCGACGACCTGATCCTTGCTCACTTATCACCATATCCAGATGATATGGCGCGCCACCATGGGAGTGACGACCTGGCCCATGCTCATTTAAGACCACACCCGGGTTTCCTTGTACCATTTGTGAAAAATAGAGCTTCCCTAAACTCGGGTAGTACAGTCCCATTATTAAACAATATTATGTGGACTGTTTGTTTATCGTACCATTGGTGGAAATGCATTATGGTTCCCATGTTGCTTGTTGGGAACTTGTAGACATGGTCACTTTTCATTGTTGTTGAAAGTCATACCCTTTTGTTGTACTATATGCGGCATGTGCTAATATGTTACCTGGTGGGTATTGTCTTGACTCTTCAGATCTTGAAGCTAAACATTCCCGTATTTCCAAAGCTTTACTTACTATAAGAATATATTGGTTATTTGCTGACATTTATAGTGCCTAATATGCTGATAAGCGCAGAAGACAGAGAAAGCGAGCTTTGCAGATTTTTGTGGAAATGAAGTGCTTCAAGTGCGAGCATATGGTCAAGCATATATTGGTCTTGGAGTAAATATCAGGTTTGTCAGCACACTTATTGGATGTAGACCTAGTGACTATTGTTCAACTTCACCCCCTCTTGCTTAGAAAATAATCTTTTCACTTGTAATTCCACAACCCATTAGGTTCTTTGTTTGCCTCATTTTTTTTAGCTTGTAGGATCACACTGTTATACCTATAATATTGCTGAGATCACATTGTTCATCTGTCACGGTTGTGGGCATCCACCACGAGGTACACAAAAACTATCAAGCCAGGCACACGATAGTTTTATTAAGATCAGCATTAGTTGTGTTTACTTGCTGTAGAGTAAGACAGGGTTAGTTTCCTTTTGTTAGAGTAGGCTGTAGGACTGGCTCCATTTTACAAAAGAGGGCAGGCATCATTTTCATTCAGCAACAACAGTACAACAACAACAACAACAAAGCCTTTAGTCCCAAACAAGTTGGGGTAGGCTAGAGGTGAAACCCATAAGATCTCGCAACCAACTCATGGCTCTGGCACATGGATAGCAAACTTCCACGCACCCCTTTCCATAGCTAGCTCTTCGGTGATACTCCAATCCTTTGGGTTTCATCTCCATAAGAGTGGCTGAGTTTTTACGTTGGCTCGCCAAGCCTATCACAACCCTCCTCCTTTACCCGGGCTTGGGACCGGCTATGTTGAGACAACATAGGCGGAGTTAAAAACCCCTCCGACTGCCTGTCCTCAGCAACAACAGTAACAAAAAAAAAACCCCTCAGTACCAAGCAAGTGCCACTGCCTGTCCTCAATCTTCCGACTCGTACCGATCCATGCATATGCTTGTGATGTATCATGGTAGACAGTCTAGGACGGTTATAGCGTTGATTGCATTTCTACTGCTGATCGCGCTGCAACCACAACGTTTTTCTTAGTGGTAGGACTGATCCTAGAAAGTTAAACTGGTTGGTGATGGCTTGATTATTTTTCGTTTTCACTTGTTTCCCTAGATCCATGTGTTCACTTCCCCACTCATAAACAAGTGCTACAAAATGTTGTTCAAGTAAGTATTGTGCTATGCATCACTCAAGAATCGAAAGCTACTGCTTCTGAGAAATTTTTGATGGACATCGTCCCTTCAGTGCCGGAATCTGTTATAGCCGTACTGTCTTAGCTTGAAGCATGATCAGATGAAGGCTAGATATTTATGCTTATGCCTTGTGATGTATTCCAGTCTGGTCTTTTTCAGTTTCATAGTACTGCAACTCATTTCTCTCTTTAATAGGAGTGGTCGTTTCATCCTACAATCACCAAAGAATATCTTACCTCCTTCCGCTCTGCTGGATGGGGAAGAAGCTCTAAACAAAGGCAGTAACACAGCGACTGAGGTTTTCTCAAGCTTAAGGACTAGGAGCATCCTCCATCTGCTTGTATCTACTGGAAGTTTTTTTGGCCTCAAGGTTGCCAACTGTCTTGATAATATCATGATGTCTTTATTTCTGAATTTTATTAGCAGGTGCAGTATTATAATCCCTCTATCTGAGAGAACATTACTGTGGGATGCGCGCAGTTGCACTTTTGCCACTTTAACCAACTACATCACTAGAAAAGGGCCATGTGAAAATATCAGAATCATGAGTTGATTTGTCATGAAAATACTTGAATAATACTCCCTCTGTTCCAAAATAATAAGGTGTATTAGTTTTTTCAAAAGTCAAACATGTGCGCATGTTTGACCAAGTTAATAGAAAAAAATACCAATACTTACAGTACCAAATTTGTATCATTAGACCCATCACGAAAAATATTTTCATATTTTATTTACTCTGTATTGTAAATGTCAATATTTTATTCTATAATCTTGGTCAAACATACACAAGTTTGACTTGCACGAAAATCGATACACCTTATATTCTGGAACGGAGGGAGTATATATCATATGTGGGGCTGTGGTACATTCTGGTTCAAGCATATTCCTCTGGTCCTACAGATTTCCACTTCTCCCCATTCCCTCTCACAGGATTAGTCTTATCTCTTATGTTATAGAAAAACATATGTGTAAAGTACACTAAATCATAAATGTGTATACCTCCTCTCTTCCAGTTTTAAGGCCTGCTTGTATTTTTAGGTCGTTAATTTGATCAATGTAATACAAGTTATATGCCACAAAAAGTTTATCATAAAATTTGTAAGTTGAATGAGTTTCTAATGGTGTATAACCCATATTAAGTTTATCAAATTGACGATCTAGAGATACGCACAGGCCTTACAAACCAGAAGGGGGGTAGTTTATCTTTGCTGTACTGTTAATGTTGTAGGCTCGGGATACCATGCTCAGTCACTAAGCAGCAAGAAAGTGGACTCCAGTCTGGCAGCATCTGGAAGTGTAGTACTCCCTCCGTCCCAAAATAAGTGTCTCAATCTTAGTACAACTTTGTACTAAAGTTAGTATAAAGTTGAGACACTTATTTTGGGACGGAGGGAGTAGCATATTAGCAAGGTCTAGGGAGTCCGACGTTGAAGAAACTAGAAGTATTATCTACTTCTCGTTGCCCTCTTGTACTGACACATGCGGCCAGGGTTCTCCTGCCCTTGCCACATCTTCCTGCAATGGTTCCTAAGCTCCCACCTTTCAATCTATCCAGCTCCTCCCACCAGCTGTTTTCTGTTGAGCAACTTGTGTGATTTTGTATTAGAAATGTTTGAGGCCGAGAACAATTCGTGTGGTTTTGTAATAGACATCGTAGCCTTGAAATACCAGCGGGCCAGGCTAAAGCCAAACAGAACATTACTTATATTC
>NC_041389.1:332142501-332149584 GCF_002162155.2 Triticum dicoccoides | reverse complement strand
TCTTTAAGCTGGGGCCATGGACTCCCATGATCAGGTCTGCCAAAGCAGCATCTTTTGTCTGGGATTTTGAATCAAGGATAACTGTATTAATGCCAAATAACCTCCAGGGCATGTAACTTGTTTGAGATCACTATTTACATCCTTATACAGCTGCTGTGTGTTCTGCTGATAAGTGCCTCTGGCTGTATTAATACAATTGGCATTCTCTTATATATGACCTGTATAAGTGCGTGAATACGCAAATTTCTTTTCTCCAGATATTAAGTGATCAAATTCTGTTGTTTTTATTCCAGGTTTATGAGCAGTCTCAGGGTACTCTAAAGATTCCAGAGGCTATATTACATGGTTCAGATCTGATGGTTATGGGATTTCCGCAATGCGCCAATGCCTATTATCTGTTGATGCAACTTGATAAGGATTTCAGGCCTGTTTTTCATTTGCTTGAAACACAGTCTGACGCAAGCAATAAGTTTAATGCAAATATAGATGCCAAAGAAGCCATGAGGGTAAACAAGATTGATGTTGGGCAGATGGAAAAAATAAAATATGAGAAGAATTCAAATCCTTTTGATGCCAAACTGCATTCCCTACAAAGTATAGAGAACTGTGATGACATGATGGACAATCAACTTCTCATTCAGAATAGTGTTGATCCTCTTCCGCTGCTGCCTGCTTGTTCACCATCGTTTTCATCTATTGTTGATGAGACCTTCGAATGTGAACATGGTTCTAGTTTGCCTTCTGCTTCTCCTGTGCGCTCTCTTTCACTTGGTCCTCAAGGCGGAAGCACCAGAACTATTTCACACATGCAGGATGGGGCCTTGTCTCATGCCCAAGCTAATAATACCTCAATAGTTCGTCCTGGTGTCGGTGTGAACAGCTATTTCCCAACTAGTTTGAGCCATTTACAGAGTACAAACGCCTTTTCGTCCTCTAACCCTGTAAGAAATTCATCTGCTATCAAGTTGTCAAACTCTAAATCTAATCATGACCTGAGTTCATTGAGCTCTCCAAGTGAGCATGGTATTGCAGATGGAAATAAACCATTTCAACTTGCCCCTTCAAGCACGTTGCCTGCTCATTTGGTTCGATCTTCACCTGCCATTGAAGGTATTTATGCAAAGGTTTTTTTTTTGGCTAGATCACCTAGGAGGAACTAGGTTACTTTCATCAATAGGGGAAATAAGCACCCAAATTAGAGTTGAAGAGGACTGAAACCTGGGTGATGGGGGTGTACTAGTAGTCTAGTACCATGGTTAAAAAAGCGCTAGGCGTTCTTCCTTCGCTAAAAGGTAATTTAATTTAGCGGCTCTTTCTAAAAGGCGTAAATGCAAATAAAAAACATCCCTGGATAAGCTTCACGGCCTTTTGCCACTGCCTTGCACTTTTCTGACCAAAGCGTACGCTTATGCGCAATTAAGCGCTAGGCGTGCCTTTTTAACTATGACTAGTACTCCCTAAGTAAAGAAGTATAAGAGCATTTAGATCACTAGGAGGGGGTACTACCCAGTACCCACACTTCCCACCAGCTGATCTAGGCTCAGTTCCTGTATTTACGAATTTTTTGTCTGTTAAATTAGATAGGGTTGCATTACCATTACAAATGTGTTTACCTTACTTGTGCAATTGACAGGATTAGGGAAGGCCATCACCGTAGGCGCTGATTGTGCACCTAGAAAGCGCTCTCTTTCAGATTTCCTGCTAGATCTCCCTTCACTGCAAGGACTGAAATCCAGTGAGCCAAGTAAGCGAAGAAAAATATCAGAATCGGTGCAGAGTTCCCTTCCTTTGCAGGCATACTCTTCTAGTTCACAATCAGGAACCAGCCTCACCCATGGAAATAATATTCTTGCCGAAAGAAATAATTGTGTTCCAGCAACTGTGTATGCTTCAGTGCTACTACATGTAATACGGCACTGTTCGCTATGCATCAAGCATGCTCAACTAACTGCCCAGATGTATTCTAGCGCCATTCCATATGTCGAAGAAGTGGGCATGCGATCACCATCCTCGAATATTTGGTTCAGGTTACCGTTTGCTCAAGATGATTCTTGGAAACACATATGCTTACGCCTTGGGAAGGCTGGAAGCATGTCATGGGATGTTAGGATAAATGATCCACATTTCAAGGAACTTTGGGAGCTCAATGGAGGAAGCACCTCAACACCGTGGGGTGTTGGTGTACGCATAGCTAACACATCTGAGATGGATTCACATATCTCTTTTGACGCGGATGGTGTTGTTTTAACTTATAGCAGTGTTGAGGCAGATAGTGTTAAGAGGCTTGTGTCAGATTTACAACGGCTTGCCAATGCACGTGTATTTGCTCGTGGAATGAGGAGATTGATCGGTGTAAAACTTGATGATAAGCTAGATGATAACCATATATCTGTGGGGATGAAATCACAGTCTGTTAATAAAGGCCATAGTGATGCTGACAGGCTATCTGAACAGATGGGAAAGCCATTCAGGATTGAAGCTGTTGGCCTAATGAGCTTTTGGTTCAGCTATGGCCATATGCCAATGGTTCACTTTGTTGTCGAATGGGAAACTGCTAAGGAAGGTTGCACAATGCATGTTTCTCCTGACCAGCTTTGGCCACACACAAAGGTCCGTTCATGCTTACTCTATGTTTCGAAAGAGCATACTTGAGATGAGTACAAGCAAATGTTATGAATCTTTCAACACGTCAAAGTTTATAACTAGTGCTTTTTAACCCATCCTTACGCTATGTTTGGAAACGACATACTCCCTCGGTTCCTAAATATAAGCCTTTTTAGAGATTTCAATATGGACTACATACAAAGCAAAATGAGTGAATCTACACTCTAAAATACGTCTATACACATCCGTATGTAGTTCATATTGGAATCTTTAAAAGGGCTTATATTTAGAAACGGAGGGAGTACATGAGATGAATACAAGTAAATGATGTATAGATCTTTTAACATGTTAAAGTTTATACTCCCTATGATCCATATTACTTGTCGCTCAAACGGATGTATCTAGCATTGAAATACGTCTAGATACATCCGTTCGAGTGACAAGTAATATGGATCGGAGGGAGTACTAATATTTTTGTAACTCATATGTTTATAAGTAGTAGTAGTACTAATAAAATTACGTATGTATCAAGAAAAAATGGTCCGGCGGCCGTCTTGAAAACAAAACCAAGTTCCCACTTCCTAGTGCCTACATTTCTACATGTTTCTTGTAGTGCATCGTTTAGCCTCTTAGTTCCTAATGAATCAGAACACAACAACGTGATATTTTTCTGTCGTACTAAATTGCATTTCGTATTTCACAGGTTGACAACTCAATTCTCTATGAATTGTGTGCATTCTCCTTTTCAGTTCAATTTCCTGTTGAAAATAATTTCTTCTAGATTTCATCTTTCTTTGTCTTTTGGCAATTGTGTACAGGTGTAACTTATTATGAAAGTTTCAAGGATAGCAGTACTTAATTTATTTATTCGACATGTTCTTTCTGTACTGTCAAATGAGCTGTTCCAGTTGACCTCTAGGCATCGGCCATTCTGTTTCTTTAATTGATCTTGTTATCATGTTCATTAAATGCAGTTTTTGGAGGATTTCGTGAATGGTGGTGAGGTTGCATCCTTCTTGGATTGTATTCGGCTAACAGCAGGACCTTTACTTGCTCTTGGGGGTGCAATTCGTCCTGCACGGATGCCTGTAACAGTTTCGACTGGGTACAGCTCAATGCCAAAGCAAACTAATAATGTCACCTCCCAGGGGCCAGTAGCAAATGGTTCATCTGCAACAACTATGCATCATGCATCTGCCCCATCAAATGCTACGGCACATTTGGGTGGTCATACTCTTCATACTGCTGCCATGCTCTCCGCTGCTGGACGGGGTGGACCTGGACTCGTTCCTAGTTCATTGCTGCCTTTTGATGTTTCCGTCGTGCTTCGGGGCCCATACTGGATACGCATTATATATCGCAAGAAGTTTTCTGTTGACATGCGTTGCTTCGCCGGGGATCAGGTTTGGCTACAGCCCGCAACCCCTCCTAAGGGTGGGCCTTCAGTTGGCGGGTCATTACCATGTCCACAATTTAGACCTTTCATAATGGAGCATGTTGCTCAAGGTCTAAATGCTCTTGAACCTGCTTTCATGAATGCTACACAGCCTGGTCCACACTTAAATACTAGTGCTGGAGCTCCACAATCTGTTCCTGTCGCAAACCGTTTAAATGCCACCCCTGGTGTTGCTATGTCCAGGCCAACTTCTAGTGTCGCCAACCATGTAGCAGCTAGTTTGAGTCGAGCAGGAAATGCCATGTTGTCTTCTTCAGGTCTTGCTTCAGGGATTGGTGGAGCCTCTGTGCGACTAACACCTGGAACTGGCCTTCCTGTTCATATGAAAGGAGAACTAAACACAGCCTTCATTGGGCTTGGGGATGATGGTGGCTACGGTGGTGGTTGGGTTCCGTTGGCAGCTCTCAAGAAGGTGTTAAGAGGGATTCTTAAGTACCTTGGAGTTCTATGGTTGTTTGCACAGTTGCCTGAACTTCTGAAAGAGATATTGGGGTCAATTTTGAAGGACAACGAAGGGGCTCTTTTGAATTTGGATCAAGAGCAGCCTGCACTGCGGTTCTATGTGGGGTAAGATTATTATTATGACGATGATGATAATAATAAAAATAAATAATAAAATAAAATAATGTATTGTTTCATTGAGAAACTGAAGTCTGTTATCAGATTCTCATTCCGTAAATCATTGTTGTTCGCTCTTCCATATGGAATATTAGCAATGGGAAATTTCTATGTGCAATCTAACATATTGAGTTTTCCTTTATTATCATTGGATAATATTGCCCTTTCCTAGTTATATTCTGTTTATGCAGGATCTTAAAATATTACATTACATTACATGTATCATCCTTCTTAATTTCCCACCATGCATTAAATTGCTGATATGCTATTTTTTTTACGTCCAAATACTTTATATATTTACTGAATATAGGTATTGTACTGATGTATTATTTA
Organism: Triticum dicoccoides; assembly: GCF_002162155.2. Lineage (NCBI taxonomy): Eukaryota > Viridiplantae > Streptophyta > Magnoliopsida > Poales > Poaceae > Triticum > Triticum dicoccoides. Next base: position 332,144,573 of record NC_041389.1, on the reverse strand, counting down.
TTTTCTGCATCAACCCATAATTCTTTGAGAATAGGCTAGAATTACAAAGAAAACTGATCATTTACTGAAAATGCTTCTTTCTTTGCTTTCTTTTCAGTTTGAAGTTTGACAATTTATATTTCTGATACATTATTTTCCGTCGTCTTCTTGTAGAGGTTATGTATTTGCAGTTAGCGTCCATCGGGTTCAACTGCTTCTACAAGTTCTGAGTGTTAAGCGGTTTCACCACCAGCAACAGCAACAGCAAGCTCAGAGCAATGCTCAGGAGGAGCTGACATCTGCCGAGATCAACGAGATATGTGATTATTTCAGCAGGCGTGTTGCCTCTGAACCATATGATGCTTCAAGAGTTGCTTCTTTTATCACTTTGCTTACATTACCTATATCGGTGCTGAGAGAATTTTTGAAGCTGATTACTTGGAAGAAAGGGTTTTCCCAGGCTCATGGCGACATTGCAACTGCTCAGAGGGCTCGCATTGAGCTTTGTTTGGAAAATCACTCAGGATCAGCTTCAGATGATAGAACAGAAAGCTCTTTAGCTAAGAGCAATATTCATCATGACAGAGCCCACAGTTCAGTAGAGTTTGCTCTCACGTTTGTACTTGACCATGCGCTCATTCCTCACATGAACGTAGCTGGTGGAGCTGCCTGGCTTCCGTATTGTGTGTCCGTGAGACTGAGGTATTCTTTTGGAGACAACAGCCATATATCGTTCCTTGCAATAAATGGGAGCCATGGTGGGAGAGCTTGCTGGCTGCAGTCTGAAGATTGGGAGAGATGTAAGCAGAAGGTGGCGAGGGCAGTGGAGACTGTGAATGGGACCCCTGCTGTTGCAGAACCCGGCCAAGGAAGGCTGCGAATGGTTGCTGAGATGATACAAAAGCAACTCCAACTTTGTCTACAGCAGCTGAGAGACGGACCACTTTCGGCTGGCTCAACTGCTTCATGAGATAACAAATTAGAAATTTAGAGCCAGGTTAGGTAAATTTTGTTGTAATTCCCTGGAGATGGCTGTGTTGACATTTGGCATTGGACAGCAGAATGCTGGAGCCCCGAAGAAAAGAAAAGAAATGCAAGCATGTCTATTGGCGGTTCGTGCCAGGGACAGCGGCTCTGAGGCGACAGCTTGCTGATTTATATGGCAATTTTGTACAGCAAAAGCATGTTGTGGGGGTTGTTGTTCACAAGCTGTCTGGCGCTGTCAGTTTAGTAGACAAGGATGGATTCGGTTTAGGAGGCGTGGTGTACATTACATATGGTATTCTTACATGGACTGACATTCTGTTTGCTGTAAATCTAAGAGACTTCTCTAATTGTGTCTAGGATTTCCCAGGGGGTTTGTGTTTGGAATGTTACATGTAGCAAATGAAGTTGTCTGAACCCCCCTTATGATTCTTCTTTTGCTAGTGTGCCGTTTAACAGTGCGTGTTCACCACTAATATGACTGGCACATAATTTGGTAGATGTACAATTTTTCTGTATTACTTGTCTGCTAGCTACCTCATGCCTGTGGGATGGGTTGCCAGTAAAATAGATATACCAGAGCCTCGAATTGGACCAACTCCCAAAGCTTCGAGTTGGGACTTTTGTTTTCCCGTGTTCAAAATGGTCCGCACGCGTGTCCGTTTGCATCTGAATGGACGAAAACACCAGCCCATCCCCTTGACCCAAACCCAAAACACGTCCATTTGGTGTTTGTCTGGATGCGTTTGCATCTGAATGGACGAAAACACCAGCCCATCCCCTTGACCCAAACCCAAAACACGTCCATTTGGTGTTTGTCTGGATGCATTTTTAGGTCATATTTACGCCTGGTTTGTGTCGAGACGAATGTGCTGAGTGTCCCTTTGGTGTTCGCCGTGGCCCTACTTGTCGGCCGCCCAACCACCACCCATGATCGTAGTCTATGTGGCCACCTAACTCGTATGACTGTGTGGAAGCATCTGGGTCCTTGTCCTTTTTAATGCAAGCATGCGGGGGTCCAGCCTCATCCACTTCTCCGTGTCCGGTTTGTGTCGAGACGGATGTGCCGAGTGTCCCTTTGGTGTTCGCCGTGGCCCCACTTGTCGGCC
>NC_041389.1:332134715-332142159 GCF_002162155.2 Triticum dicoccoides | reverse complement strand
TCTGAGATGGAGCTCCGTGCGGCCAGGGATCGCCGGCCACGGAACCAACTTTACATCCCGGTGCACTGCACACACTAGCACTGGCATATCCGACAGCCGCTGCCGTCGCCGGACGTTAACCTCCCCCACGGCTAGCACCTTGACCCGCACAACATCCCAGTGTCGGTGGTGCCGCGGGCGCACGTGGAGGAGACAAATGATGGGTACTATGACTAATACCTTTACTACCTCGGCTTCGTGGCTAGAACTCCGCGCGGAGGATGCTGCAGCATGCCTCGGGGCACTAGAGGCTCCCACACCTCGACCCACTGACCCGACTTGCACCAGCGCGTCTCCTCCAACCATCTAGGTCTGTTTTGACGCCGCGGCCCGGCCCCATGGGTAAGGTTGGCACCACCTAGCACGGGGGCTACTTCCGAAGGATCCCAGATCCCTCAATCTGCCTCCGACCAACGATATGTCCAATCATTAGCCCAAGCTATTCGATTATGAGCCTCAATATGATGAGTGTCGCTCCCACAGTCACGCGCACCATTCACACTTTGGTAGTACTTCGAAGATGGACTTTCCTAAGTTTGATGTGTTGGGAAACATTGCATGGAAAAACAAAAAAATTCTACGCACATGTAATGATCTATTCATGGAGATGCATAGCAACGAGGGGAAAGAGTGTGTCTACGTACCCTCGCAGACCGTAAGTGGAAGCGTTTGACAACACGGTTGATGTAGTCGAATTTCTTTGCGTTCCAACCGATCGAGCACCGAACGTACGACACCTCCGTGTTCAGCGCATGTTCAGCTTGATGACGTCCTCCGCCTTCTTGATCCAGCAAGACGGCGAGGTAGTGGATGAGTGCCGGAAGCACGACGGTGTGGTGATGGTGATGGTGAAGCTATCTCCGCAGGCTTCGCCTAAGCACTACGAAAATATGACTAGGGGTGTAAACGGTGGAGGAGGCGCCGCACACGGCTAAGACAATGTTGTATGTTGTGTGCTAGGCACCCCCTCCCACATATATATAGGTGGTTGGGAGGGAGGAGCAGCCAAAGGGGGCGCCCAAGTAGGAGGAATCCTACTTGGGGTTTCTCCCAAGCCGCGCCCTCCCCCTGCCTTGTATTAGTGCGGGGGAAAGGGAGGGGAGGGTGGCGCCCCCCTTCCCTTTCCCACTTGAGGAGGGAAAGGAAGGAGGGGCCTCCCCTCCCCTTTCCTTCCCTTAGGGCCTGCTGTCCAAGGAAGGGGCGCACCAGGGGCTGATATGTCCCCCTTTTGGCCCATTAGGCCCATACACTTACCGGGGGTGTCCGGAACCCCTTTCGGTGACCGGATGACTACCCGGTGCACTCCGAAACTCTTCCGGTGTCCGAATACCATCGTACTATATATAAATCTTTACCTCTCGACCATTTTGAGACTCCTCGTCATGTCCGCGATCTCATCCGGAACTCCAAGCAACATTAGGTCATCAAATCATATAACTCATATAACACTATATCATCAATGAACGTTAAGCGTGCGGACCCTATGGGTTCGAGAACTATGTAGACATGACCGAGACATCTCTGCGGTCAATAACCAATAGAGGAACCTGGATGCCCATATTGGCTCCTACATATTCTACGAAGATCTTTATCGGTCGAACCATAATGACAACATACGTGATTCCCTTTGTCCATCGGTATGTCACTTGCCCGAGATTCGATCGTCAGTATCTTCATACCTAGTTCAATCTCGTTACCGGCAAGTCTATTTACTTGTTCTGTAATACATCACCTCGTGACTAACTCCTTAGTCATTTGCTTGCAAGCTTATGATGTGTATTATCGAGAGGGCCCAGAGATACCTCTCCGATACTCGGAGTGACAAATGCTAATCTCGATCTATGCCAAGTCAGCAAACACCTTCGGAGATACCTGTAGAGCATCTTTATGATCACCCAGTTACGTTGTGATGTTTGATAGCACACAAGGTATTCCTCCGGTATCCGGGAGTTGCATAATCTCATAGTCGAAGGAATATGTATTTGACATGAAGAAAGCAATAGCAATAAACTGAACGATCATTATGCTAAGCTAATAGGTGGGTCTCGTCCATCACATTATTCTCCTAATGATGTGATCCCGTTATCAAATGACAACACATGTCTATGGTCAGGAAACCTTAACCATCATTGATCAACGAGCTAGTCTAGTAGAGGCATACTAGGGACACGATATTTGTTTATGTATTCACACATGTATTTAAGTTTCGATCAATACAATTCTAGCATGAATAATAAACCTTTATCATGAATAAGGAAATATAAAATAACAACTTTATTATTGCCTCTAGGGCATATTTCCTTCAGTCTCCCACTTGCACTAGAGTCAATAATCTAGTTCACATCATCATGTGATTAACACTCATAGTTCACATCGCCATGTGACCAACACTCAAAGAGTTTACTAGAGTCAATAATCTAGTTCACATTGCCTATGTGATTAACACCCAAGGAGTACTAAGGTGTGATCATGTTTTGTTTGTGAGAGAGGTATAGTCGGGTCTGCCACATTCAGATCCGTATGTATTTTGCAATTTTCTATGTCTACAATTTCTGCGCGGAGCTACTCTAGCTAATTGCTCCCACTTACTATACCTATCCAGATTGAGACTCAGATTCATCTAGATTAGTGTTAAAGCTTGCATCGACGTAAGCCTTTATGACAAACCCTTTATCACTTCCATAACCGAGAAACATTTCCTTAGTCCTCTAAGGATAATTTTGACCGCTGTCTAGTGATCTACTCCTGGATCACTATTGTACCCCCTTGCCAAACTCATGACAAGGCACACAACATGGCATACTTTATAGAACCTATGTCTGAGGCATAGGGAATGACTTTCATTCTCTCTCTATCTTCTGCATTGGTCGGGCATTGAGTCTGACTCAATTTCACACCTTGTATCATAGGTAGAACCCTTTCTTTGTCTGATCCATTTTTTAACCTCTTCAGAACTTTGTCAAGGTATGTGCTTTGTGAAAGTCCTATCAGACGTCTCAATCTATCCCTACAGATTTTGATGCCCAATATATAAGCAGCTTCACTGATATCTTTCAATGAAAAATTCTTATTCAAGTTTCCTTTTATGCTATCCAGATATTCTATATCATTTCCAATCAATAATATGTCATCCACATATAATATCAGAAATGCTACAGAGCCCCCACTCATTTTCTTGTAAATACAGGCTTCACCGTAAGTCTGTATAAAACCATATGCTTTGGTCACCTCATCAAAGCGTATATTCCAACTCCGAGATGCTTGCACCAGTCCATAGATGGATTACTGGAGCTTGCACACTTCGTCAACACCTTTAGGATCGACAAAACCTTATGGTTGCATGATATACAACTCTTCTTTAAGATATCCATTAAAGAATGCAGTTTTGACATCCATTTGCCAGATTTCATATCATAAAATGCGGCAATTGCTAACATGATTCAGACAGACTTAAGCATCGCTACGGGTAAGGAAGTCTCATCGTAGTCAACTCCTTGAACTTGTCGAAAATCTTTTGCAACAAGTCGAGCTTTGTAGACAGTAACATTACCATCAGCGTTAGTCTTCTTCTTGAGGATCCATTTATTTTCTATGGCTTACCGATCATCGAACAAGTCCACCAAAGTCCACACTTTGTTCTCATACATGGATCCTATCTCAGATTTCATGGCCTCAAGCCATCTGTAAGAATCTGGGCTCATCATAGCTTCTTCATAGTTTGTAGGTTCGCCATGGTATAATAACATCACTTCCAGGACAGGATTACCGTACCACTCTGGTGTGCAACGTGCTCTGTTCGACCTACGAAGTCGACTAGTAACTTTGTCACGCCCAATATGCGATATCCTAAAGAGACTCGAAGGTCCCACCAAGGATAGAACCGCATATTGATACGCTTTTGCAAGGTGGTTATCATTACATCAACATTACATAATAGATGGGGATACATACAAAAAGGCATACAATGCCACACGAATACAACATCATCATACACAAGAGCACCATCCGACTATGGATGAAACACAAACAGAAACTCAAACGACATCCACCCTGCTAGCCCAGGCTGCTGACCTAGAACCTATCCCCTGATCGAAGAAGGAGAAGAAGAAGAAGAACTCCAAAACAAGCACGCATCGCTCTCGCGTCAAGATCATCGCATAACCTGCACTTGCAACTGTTGTTGTAGTAATCTGTGAGCCACGAGGACTCAGCAATCCCATTACCATGTGTATCAAGACTAGCAAAGCTTAATGGGTAAGGAAGGGGTAAAGTGGTGAGGTTGCAGCAGCGACTAAGCATATATGGTGGCTAACATATGCAAATAAGAGCGAGAAGAGAAGCAAGTGGAACGGTCGTGAAGCTAGCAATGATCAAGAGGTGATCGTGAACTCCTACTCACGTCAAACATAACCCAAAACCGTGTTCACTTCCCGGACTCCACCGAGAAGAGACCATCACGGCTACACACACGGTTGATGCATTTTAATTCGAATCTGGTGTCAAGTTATCTACAACCGGACATTAACAAATCCCCATCTGCCACATAACCGCGGGCATGGCTCTCGAAAGTTTATAGCCTGCAGGGGTGTCCCAACTTAGCCAATCACAAGCTCTCACGGTCAACGAAGGATATTCCTTCTCCCAGGAAGACCGATCAGTCTCGGAATCCCGGTTTACAAGACATTTCGACAATGGTAAAACAAGACCAGCAAAGCCGCCCGATGCGCCGACAATCCCGATAGGAGCTGCACATATCTCGTTCTCAGGGCAACACCGGATAAGTCAAGCTACGAGTAAAACCAGACCTCGAGTTTCCCCGAGGTGGCCCCACAGGCTGCTCGGTTCGGACCAGCACTTAGAGAAGCACTGGCCCGGGGGGGGGGGGCTAAAATAAAGATGACCCTCGGGTTGGCCGACCCAAGGGAAGGGTATAGGTGGTGGTGAGGCAAATGGTAAAACCAGGTTAGGCCTTGCTGGAGGAGTTTTATTCAAAGCGAACTGTCAAGGGGGTCCTATAAATCACCCAACCGCGTAAGGAACGCAAAATCTGGGAACATAACACCGGCATGACGGAAACTAGGGCGGCAAGAGTGGAACAAAACACCAGGCATAAGGCCGAGTCTTCCACCCTTTACCAAGTATATAGATGCATTAATTAAATAAGAGATATTGTGATATCCCAACATAATCCTATCCACCATGGAGCAATCTTCAACTTCACCTGCAACTAACAACGCTATAAGAGGGGCTGAGCAAAGCGATAACATAGCCAAACAACGGTTTGCTAGGAAGGGTGAAAAGGTTAGAGGCTGACATGGCAATTTGGGAGGCTTGAAGAACAAGGGATAGGTAGCGCAGCATAGCGATAGAACGAAGCAACTATCATAGCAATGATAGTAGTGAGATCCAAGGTGACGGTCATCTTGCCTGAAATCCCGCAAGGAAGAAGAATGAGTCCACGAATAAGATGAGGCCACGAAGACAAACCAAGCGTAGACGAACGAATCCTCATGATCGCAACGAAACGGGAACTATCGAGAAGAAGCAAACAACATAGTAAACACACCACACATATACATGACATAATGCTCAACCAAGTATGATGCAAGACAAGACTACATGAAGCTACTCATGGCAAGAGATGATGCAAACAAGAACAATACATCAAGGCAAGTTTAAATGAGGCCGGAAACAACATATAACAATTCCGGTAAGTCCTCATATGCAAGTTTCAAAGTTGGTCCAGATCTGAACAAACATTAAGTTGAAGTTATTAAACAGCAAGTTAAAGAGCACCAAGAGGATCTACACAAAATTCTAGTCAAGTTACATATAAAGTTCACTTAATTCAGAGCTACGGCCTAGAAGATATGAGCAAAACAAGTTAAACATGGCATTGATGCAAAATGCATCCAAACATCAAGCAAACACCTCAAAACATGGATGCAACATGATAATATGAAACTTCATGCAAAATCAAGCAAGTTTCATATAGAGCACACTCAAAACGGAGCAACAGTTCAACACATACACTATACAAGTTTAAGGGACAAGCTGTCCAAAACAACAACTAGGCATCTAGCAAGCATCAAAACAATATGCTACAACACCTAAACATAAGAAAAAAAGGCATGGGCATGAAGTACAGGTAAAGCATGACAAAACATGAACACTGAGGTATCTCCAGAAAACACTAGAACATGCTCAAAAGGACATGGCAAGATTGCAAATAATAACAGTTTCAGACTTAGCAGAAATAACTTCAGGTTGCAATGTTTAGAGCTATCAAACAACATGTTAGATGAACTTAACATGGAAAACAAAGGCATGTCATGCTAATACTAAATACAAAGAACAAAACTCCCTTACTGAACTAATTCCAAAGATCAACAGAAAATATGGTTCAGACATGGCAGGAACAACAATAAGTAGGCATGTTGGTGAGCTTGTACCACTTACCACAGAGAAATAAATGGCATGACAAGGTGACCAACAGTAAGAAGACATGTTCGTTAAGCTAAGAATGGCAAGATCAAGTTCATAGGGTGCATGGATCACTAGCAAAGCTCATGGCAAAATTGAACTTAATGTTAACAGGCTGACAACAACATTATTTAGCAATTTGAGAGCAAGATTACAACAAGCTACATCAGGCTATAAATGCAACCAGGGGCATGTATGGATATAACATGACATGTATAACAAAACATCCTTAGTGAACATCTCCATATTATGCATAGAATGACTTGTAGTAGCAGATTTACATAGCATCATGATATAGCGGATTCAGACTAGCAAAACAGCAACAACAAGTACCTTACTTCACGAGCTCGATGCACTCACTACAAGACTCAAAAAAATACATGGATTGCACCACTGTAAATATGGCATGATGTAACTCAACACTCATGTAGACATCAAGCTCATAGGATACACACACGAAATGCAATGAAAAAGACAAATCACCAAGTTTTGTTAACAGACAGCAGATTACATCATATAGCACACTTGCAATGATGATTCGGGCATCAAAATGGACTCAAACAAACATGCCACAATGGAATCAAATGAAGAGCATCTCATGATAAACATTTTGATATATTATACATGCAAAACGGATCTATGGATGAGGAGATATGGCATGTCGAATAGGGCATGAAAATGCAAGAAACTGGGGACTTGGGGAAATTTCGGGGTCAACCTTAGGTCTTCTCAGATCCAGATCCGGGGCACGGTTCCCGAGGACGGCCGGTGCCTCTCGCCGGAGTAGAGAAAGGAGGCGACCGGAGGAGCTAGGAGGACGGGGCCGGCGGATCCGGGGCAGGGGAAGGTCGCCGGCGCCGGGGACGGTGGTCGGCGCGGGGCTGGAGGCGGCGCCGGGGCTAGGTGGCGCCGGGGCGAGGCG
>NC_041389.1:332058357-332134316 GCF_002162155.2 Triticum dicoccoides | reverse complement strand
GCGGCGGCCCGGTGTGAGGCGGCGGTGGCGCCGGACTTGGCGGGGACGCGGCGACCGGTGGAGCGGCGCCGGGCAGCGACGCGTGGGCGGCGCATGCGCGGGTGGGACATGCGCGGGACGGCGGCGCGGCTGGACGGGCCGGGAGGGCCGCGGTCGGGGAGGCGCGGCGGCGGTCACCGGCAAAGGGCGGCGGGGACGGCGTAGCTAGGCGGTGGCGATGCGGCAGAGGCGCGTGGGGGCGCGGGCGGCGGCGAGCGGGCCCGACGAGGCCCGGTTCGGCCCCGGGGCGGGCCGGATCTGGGCCCCGGGTGGCGGTGGTGATGCGCGGCGGCTGGTGGCGGAGGAGGACACGTGGCGGGCAGGGATTGGCTGAGGGCGGCGGCGCGGGCGTGTCTGGCGGCGGACGGACACGTCCGGCGCTGAGAGGGAGAGAGGCTAGGGTTTGCACCGCGAAATTTCGGGGGAGGGGGGGGAGATACATATTTATAGGTAGAGGGAGGTAGGAGAGTCTGAATGAGGAGCGGTTTTCGCCCACACGATCGTGATACAACGGACGAGAGCATGGAGGGGGTTTGGATGGGTTATTGGGCCACTTTGGAGGGGTGTTGGGCAGAGGCCTTTACCGTTTCCCGGTTAACCGTTGGAGTATCAAACGAACTCCAAATGGCACGAAACTTGATAGGCGGTCTACTGGTGGTGTACCCAGGCCGCTTGGCAAATCATGGTCCACTCTGAGAATGTTTAACACCCGCTCACAACAAGAGACAAAAGGGGGACGCCGGAGGACATAGGAGTGTCGGATTGCCAACCGGACAACGGGGAAAATGCTCGGATGCATGAGACGAACACGTATGCAATGCAATGCACATGATGACATGATGCAAATGATGACATGGCAAAATGCAACACGCAAGCAGCTAACATGGCAATGAAGGCGAATAACTGGAAGACACCTGGCGCATCGAATCCGGAGTGTTACAAACTTGATCCGAAGTTTCATGATCATCATCATTAGCTTCCTCTCTAGTTGGTGTAGGCATCGCGGGTACAAATTTCTTCGATGTGCTACTCTCCAATTCGAGAGAAGGTATAATTACCTCATCAAGTTCTACTTTCCTCCCACTCACTTCTTTCGAGAGAAACTTCTTCTCTAGAAAGGACCCATTCTTGGCAACAAAGATCTTGCCTTCAGATCTGTGGTAGAAGGTGTACCCAATAGTTTCTTTAGGGTACCCTATGAAGACACACTTCTCCGTTTAGGTTCGAGCTTATGAGGCTAAAGCCTTTTGACATAAGCGCCGCATCCCCAAACTTTAAGAAATGTCATCTTAGGTTTCTTGCCAAACCACTGTTCATACGGTGTCATCTCAAGAGATTTAGACGGTGCCCTATTTAACATGAATGTGGTTGTTTCTAATGCATAACCCCAAAAAGATAGTGGTAAATCGGTAAGAGACATCATAGATCGCACCATATCTAATAAAGTATGGTTACAACGTTCGGACACACCATTACGCTATGGTGTTCTAGGTGGCGTGAGTTGTGAAACAATTCCACATTGTTTTAAATGAAGTCCAAACTCATAACTCAAATATTCGCTGTCGGCGTTCTGGGAACGGGGGTCCCCAGACTTGCCTGCCTGCGGCTTGCAGCGTGGCTCAAGCAGTGGCCCAGTACGGCCCGTCTTCATCAACCCAAGCTCAAGACCCTTGCGGGGCGGATGACGTAAGGCTTCCTCAGGAGCGGCCTCACCAGGCAGGCTCGCGAGGAGGCAGAGAGATCGAGGCAAGGAGTACCTCGCGAGGTGCTCGTGACGCAAGCCATGCCGATCGAGGCCAGGCGGGCGCCAGCCAGCGCAGTGTCCTCATTTCCTCTTTGGTGCAAAGGGGGCAAGCGCAGGCGCGGAGTATCAATGCATCAAGCAAAGGTTTCCCTATCGGTGCAACGAGACCAAGACCAGCAGGACGGCAGGATGGAGATCACCATGGATCCCAGGACGACGTCATCGCTAGTGCCTTTGGCAGTCGAAGACCAACTTTAGTCAGGATAGCTTGTACTAGCTGTCCCCCTTAAAAATGGCTGTTGTTGGCTCCCTTCCCGCTCAATATTTGGGAAGAGGACCAAGGCCCCTATAAATAGAGATAGCCACCATAGTAGAAGGAGATCGAATCCTTCCCAAGTAGAACACCGCACCAGCTCAAGAACACCCCTCGCGAGGCTGTTCTTCCTCTGTACTGTTCATCATCAGCCCCGGAGGCAATCCACCACACCACACACTGGATTAGGGTATTACACCACAATGGTGGCCCGAACCAGTATAGACCTTGTGTCCCTCGTGTTGTTCATCGGGTAGCTTAGATTCACGGCGAGGTTTTGGGGCATGGATCAGTAGGGAGAAGATCTTCGTGCGCACCTCAGAGTTCGAACCTTAAGGGTTTTGCCGGAACCCGATATCGGATATTTGGCGCGCCAAGTAGGGGTGCGCCGGAATCTTCTTTCCACGGTTCTGCGTTCCACTGCTTCGTCGCATCATGCACGGCGACCCGACGGCCAACGCCGGCCGCTAGGCGGCATGGCCTGCCCGTGCCGCGCCGCCTGCCCAAGGTGACCTCAACCCCGCACCTCAGGCAGCCCGCGCTCCGTAGAACGCTGCAGGGCGCGGGCAACGCGGTCAAGCGCCACCTGCCCTCACTCCGCGGCAGGTGCGATCAGCAGCAAGGGCCTCAAATCATGCCGCGGCCGCGGCACCGTACACCTGGCGGGAACAGGCGAACATGAAGGCCACGCTCACGGTGGCTCAGAACTGCTATGGTGCCGGCTGCAGGAGAGCGGCCATGACGTGCTGTTGGAGCGCGTCACCGAGCTCCTGGATGCTGCAACTTCAAGGGCGCCTCCTTTCTGCGTCCAGCTTCCACCCCAGGCCCCGGGTGGATCATACGGCGGGCCCATCCGCTCCCACGTGCCCTCAGGCGTGCCCCAAGGCTTCGTCAACACCAGCTCAACCATCGGCGCAGGGCGTCAAGTTGCACCAGCACCACCCCCGGTAAGCGAGGGGATGCGCATCGCCGCCTATGGCCCAGGCGGGCCGCCGCCCTATCACCCCCAAGACGGTGCTTTGGGTTAGGCCGCATGGAGCATGGGGCACTACAGCGAAGCCTTCGGGGTGGCAGCCTCGGAGGCTTACGTGCCCCTTATGGTGGATCGGGAATACGCGCTGGAAGACGACCCTGGCTCATTCCTTGGGCCAGGCTGGGAGGAAGAGATGCCAGAAGCCGTGCCTCTCCAGGAGCCTCAAGGAAGCCTCACCGGCCGCGCTGGCGGCAGCGGCTACCGGGTACCACTGATTCCTCAGGAGCAAGCTTATGCTAACCATGGGTCGCAGGGGGTTCAGGTCGCTGCAGCGGAAGGCTGTCCCAGCTTGGCAGCCTCCCTTTCGCCAGGAGGGGTGCACTGGGGGCTGCAAGAGAGGGGCCGGGAGCTAGGCCCCTCCCCACAGCGTGCGGAGCAAGGCGTTTCTCGGAGGTAGGCCCTCTGATGGGGAGGTGCTGCAAGGCCTGCCCCCGGTAGAGGACCCGTGGTCGTCGGGGGAACCGCTGGCGCCCCCTTTACCCCATTGGCGCCGTCCTTGGTTTCCGGTCGTCGTCAATGGCGGTCGAGGATGGTGCAAGGCGGGGCCCTCGTCTGGCGATATGAAGCAAGGCCGGTACCAGTGAAGAAGGCCCAGTGCCTGTGAAGCTCGCCGCCCGTGACACTCTCATGTAATAATGAGTTGGGGCTGTACACGCCCCGGAGTCTCCGGAGAGCCGCCCTCGGGCCTCGGAGGCTCCCTCCCACGCCTAGTGGCAGCACTTAGCTCTACGCTGGTGAGAAGACGTCGAAGACTAGACTAGGTGCCGGACACGGTCTTTTGCTTTTTACCTCCCTTTCTGTGGTTGAGCTTCCTTGCTTCGGATTTAAGTTGATGTTGAATTTGCATTTGCGTGTGTGGGGAGGGGTGTTTTGTCTCGATTCGTGTGTTTTCTCGCGTTCTGGTTTCTGCCCTGATTAGGAGTTTGCACCAGCTGCCTCCCCCTCACGAGCCTCTCGCGGGCGGGGCTGGGCACAACACACGCGCGCATGCCGTCCCGCGGCCGGCACTCACTCTCGCGAGGCTCTCACCACATGGTCAGCAGGTCACCCGGAGGACCCACAGGGAATCGCAGCCCCGCAAGCCTACCCACAGTACGCCTGGGCTAAAGGTAAACCACAACAATTAACCCATCGCGGAGCCCGCAACACCATGTGGGCGTGCATTTGGTGTCATTCCTAGAAACATATGGACGATAATCCTTTTACATGAGGGGCTTCCCCTCCAAAAATGCTCTTACGACCTCTAGGGCCGCGCCCGAGTTTCTCTACGCAGGATAAACAGCAGAGGGATACAGGATCAATCGGAAATGTCGCTCATTGCATCCTCTTAGTCGCCTCCAGAGGCATCAGTGGCGCCGCTGTCGCTGTCACTAGCATCACCATTGCCGTCATCGACGCCATCTTCACCACTGTTCACCACATCACCTTCATCCACAACAACTACCACCCCGTCATCATCAGAAGCGAAGGCCCGGACAAGTGCATCTACATTGTCCTCCACCCACCACGCCAGGTCGCCTCGAATGGCCACAGGCACCGGAGCAATGACGGCGTCGAAGTCGAAGTGGGGATCTCTATCCTGAAGATGGCTGAAGACACGGGAGAATGCACGCCCGAGCAGGCCGCGGCTCCTCTCATTGACAAGCTGGCGAGCTCTCTCAGAGCGAGTCTCCAGATGCGTCACTACGTCAGTGAAGAACTGGAGATGACCGGCATAGTTAGTAACATGGGGTTGCGGAGCGGTCGCATCGCAGATATTGCCCAGGGACGCATTGGTCCTGTCCCTGAGCGCTTGGAGCATGGGGCCATGCATATTCTCAAGCGTCTGCTGCTAAAGAATTTCTTCTCTGTTCTACCGCGCCACGGATTCAGCGTCATCAACCCGACGTTGGAGAAGAAGCAGCTCGGCGCGGGAGGAGGCCAACTCAGTCTGCGCCGAGACCAGGGCGACTGCGGTGGCCTCCATGCGCTGCGTCGCTTCAGTCAGCTTGGACCTGAGGGCGGCAGTCCTGCCTGCAGCCTCGGCTTCAATCAGCTCCAGTCTCTCTCCGTACTCGCGCACAAGACCCGCGCGAGCTTCTGCCATGCGACGGTCGACCTCTTCTTGGATCAGGGCCTCCCGCGGGCCAACGTCGTCCTCCGCCTGGGTAACCTGGCGCTCCCTCGTCTCCAACCGCTCAAGGTCGGGATTGCGCTCGGCTGCTTCCAGCGTCAACGCTTCTTCATGCCTCCGGAGCTCTTCCTCCTCGACGGGCGTCCCCTTTAGCGATGCAAGGGTGGCCTGGCGCAACTCCACTTGCTGCTCCAGGGAAGTGCTCCAGGCTTGGAGCTCCCACGCGCGTTTCTCCGTGATCTCGTGCCATTGGTCTGCTTCCCGAGCCTCCTCAATAGCTCGGGAGCAGGCCTTTCACGAGGCCACGAGGGATGCTTCGGCCTTCACATTGTCAAGCTCGCGCTGATGGCACACAAGGTTGACTGCCACCTTCAGTTTGCGCCGCTCCTCAACCAGCCGCAGGCCTTCAGCTTCCAGGCATGCGTCCATGTCCGTGAGCTCTCCACCGAGCTGGCCCATCGCGTCCATCGCTTTTTGGAGGAACTCTTGGCGAACGGTGCTGCGCTCCCGCGCTCGCTTGAGCACGTCGTCGATATCATTCTCCGCCGCCGGCGCTGGCGGAGGGCCCTGAAGTGGCTCGCCCCCTCTCGGTGGGGGGCTGGGGGCTGGCGCCCCCACAATCGCTGGGCGGGTTCCGCAAGGGACCCTGGCCGGCGCGGATCCATACCCAGAAGAAGAGCCAAGGATCGACTTCAACCATTCGCCGTCCACGAATAGAGAGGGAGCCCGGGGCAGGCTGGTCACACCCTGGGCGAGGTCGCAAAGGAAAGGCAGCAAGAGCACGGGCTCGAGGCACCGTGCGGGCAGGCTCGCCTCTCTGGCCAAACTCGCGTCACGGGCAGCACGCAAGCTCGGCACACCCAAGGCCAGCGATGGAGGCGAGGCCAGAGGAAGCAGCTTCTCGGCAGACTCCGCGAGCTCGGCAGGAGGGATCCTAAAGGCCCACAGTCAGGAAAGGGACCAGTGAATAAGGAATTACAAGAATGTGGTACTTACTCGTCCATGGCGAAGTACTTCCTGTGCTTCAACGGTCGGCAGGGGCGCTCACTGCCACTTGAAGACTCCTTCCTCTTGTGGAGGGCGTCGAAGTCTATGCGGAACCGACCCAGGCTCTCAACGTGAGGGCCGACGCGTGGCGCAGACGAAGAAGCACCTGGGAAACCTGCCTCAGGGACGCCAAGCTGAGAGGAGCGGCCGGGCACCGCTTCTTGGTGGCCTGACGAGGCCTCGGGGGCTTCGTCCTTGGGAGCCACAGGATGTGCCCCCTCATCAACGACCGCCTTGGTGCGGGCTTCGCAAGCTCCAGAGGACGACGCCTCGGGAGCCCCCCACAACATCAGCATCTCGACACCAGATCCCCCAGCCTCCAGTGATGCTTGCCTCCCTGCACCCCCTCCTGAGGCAAGATCGGTGTTGGTAACGAGGAAGGGATCCACGACAACAGGATTCTCGCGAGGCCCCACGAGGCCAGCCGGGTGCGGCCCCCATTTGTCGAAGTGAGGCATCTGCCTCGCGAACTTGGCTCCGCCCGAGCAGAGATACAGGAGGCTACCCCCGTGCTGGATATTGCCCGGCGAGGGGTCGCCTGTCAAGACCTCCAGCACCTTCCTCAACATTTCAGGCGCTAGCTCCGTATCTTGGAGCCTCATGTGGTCCTGATGCCCGGTCAGGGCCCACATCGGTCGAGAATTACGCTGGAGAGGAGCAACGCGACACTAGAGGAACTCCTTCACCACCTTGGGCGCAGTCACGCCGAGCGCTCCCAACCTCCCCAGCCGACGCCAGGCAAAGGAAAGCCGGGGGCTCACGAGCCTCTCGTGGCCCCAGCCCAGATTGGGGACAGCAGGCAATGTCGGGTGCGAGAGCAGGGGCCGGGCACTCCGACATCCACATACAACCACCGCGTCCGGAACCCATTCATAGAAGGTGAGAGGCTAAAATCAATCCCCCAGGCGGCCGTCTCTGCCACGGCCTGGAAGC
Organism: Triticum dicoccoides; assembly: GCF_002162155.2. Taxonomy (NCBI): domain Eukaryota; kingdom Viridiplantae; phylum Streptophyta; class Magnoliopsida; order Poales; family Poaceae; genus Triticum; species Triticum dicoccoides. The sequence continues at coordinate 332,127,094 of NC_041389.1, read as the reverse complement.
TCACACACCCCGAGAACTACAATGGGTCAATCAGGCGCAAGCAAAAGAAGTGACACAAGAGGGCAACGGAAGGGGTAATGCCCACCATTGCTTCGCAGACGAAGGCGAAGACAGCAAGAAGGGTAACGGATTGAGGATCAAGATGCATCATATGGATCTGGTAGTGGGAAAGCACCGCATTGAAGAAAGCAGAGAAAGGGGGAACCAGGCCAACCCACAAGGCGTCGACAGAGAATCGAACCTCTGTGACAATCCTGTCGACGGAGGCATGGGATGCCGGCCAAACCGTCGTCCTTCCGCACTCGTTGAAGCTGGAAGCGAGTGCGGGGCGTATCTTCTCCAAGGCCTCCAGATTGAGCGCCAGCGACCGGCCGACGACGGGCTCGATTGCCGGAGATGAGCTGGATGAGGACGCGGGCTTTTTCCCCTTCTCTTTGCTAGTTGGTGCCATAGCGATGGAAGGGGCAGAGCTCAAGTTAGATTGGAAGCGAAAACAGAGGTTCGAGGAAGAAAGGGGAACAGGAAGCACACGAGCAGCAAGGAGGGAATAATTGTGTAAGGCTTCGTGTCCGCCTAGCCAGGCGGATATTGGGGGAGCGTGGGGAAACGGAGACGCCCATGTCCAATCAACCGCCACGCGTTGACCAAGGCTGCAGGCTGTTGGGGCCCGCGGCACTCCGCACTTGCCCCTTTGGCTTCGCTGCTAAGCCAAGTCCGAGCACGCCTTGGGCCCGGGGGCTACTGTCGGTGTTCTGGGAACGGGGGTTCCCAGACTTTCCTGCCTGCGGCCTGCGGCGTGGCTCAAGCAGTGGCCTAGTACGGCCCGTCTTCATAACCCCAAGCTCAAGACCCTCGCGAGGGGCCAAGCCTCGCGGGGTGGACGACGTAAGGCTTCCTCAGGAGCGGCCTCACCAGGCAGGCTCGCGAGGAGGCGGAGATATCAAGGCAAGGAGTACCTCGCGAGGTGCTCGTGACGCAAGCCATGATGATCGAGACCAGGCGGGCGCCTGGCGGGCGCCAGCTAGCGCAGTGTCCTCATTTCCTCTTTGGTGCAAAGGGGGCAAGCGCAGGCGTGGAGTACCGAGGCATCAAGCAAAGGTTTCCCTATCGGTGCAACGAGGCCAAGACCAAGAGGACGGCAGGACGGAGATCACCGTGGAGCCTAGGACGGCGTCATCGCCAGTGCCTTTAGCAGTCGAAGACCAACTTTAGTCAGGATAGCTTGTACTAGCTGTCCCCCTTCAAAATGGCCGTTGTTGGCTCCCTTCCGCTCAATATTTGGGAAGAGGACCAAGGCCCCTATAAATAGAGATAGCCACCATAGTAGAAGGAGATCGAATCCTTCCCAAGTAGAACACCGCACCAACTCAAGAACACCCCTCGCGAGGTTGTTCTTCCTATGTACTATTCATCATCAGCCCCGGAGGCAATCCACCACACCACACACTGGATTAGGGTATTACACCACAACAGTGGCCCGAACCAGTATAAACCTTGTGTCCCTTGTGTTGTTCATCGGGTAGCTTAGATTCGCGGCGAGATTTTGGGGCATGGATCAGTAGGGAGAAGATCTTCGTGCGCAACCCAGAGTTCGAACCTTAAGGGTTTTTCCGGAACCCGATATCCGACATTCGCCTCCATGATCAGATCGTAGAAACTTTATTTTCTTGTTACGATGATTCTCTGCTTCACTATGAAATTCTTTGAACTTTTCAAATATTTCAGACTTGTGTTTCATCAAGTAGATATACCCATACCTACTCAAATCATCTGTGAAGGTCAGAAAATAACGATGCCCGCCGTGTGCCTCAACACTCATCGAACCGCATACATTGGTATGTATTATTTCCAGTAAGTCATTAGCTCGCTCCATTGTTTCGAAGAACGAAGTTTTAGTCATCTTGCCAATGAGTCATGGTTCGCAAGTACCAAATGATTCATAATCAAGTGATTCCAAAAGTCCATCCGCATGGAGTTTCTTCATGCGCTTTGCACCAATATGACCTAAACGGTAGTGCCACAAGTATGTTACACTATCATTATCGACTTTGTATCTTTTGGCATCAATAGTATGAATATGTGTATCACTACGATCGAGATTCAATAAACCATTCACATTGGGTGTATGACCATAGAAGGTTTTATTCATGTAAGCAAAACAACAATTATGCTCTGACTTAGATGAATAACCGTATTGCAATAAACACGATCTGATCTTGTTTATGATCAACACAAACACCAAATAACATTTATTGAGGTTCAACACTAATCCCAAAGGCAGAGGGAATGTGCAATGGTGATCGTATCAACCTTGGAATTACATCCAACACACATAATCACCTAGCCCTTAACTAGTCTCTATTTATTCCGCAACTCCTATTTCGAGTTACTAATCTTAGCAACTGAACCGGTATCAAATACCCAGGGTTTACTACGAACACTAGTTGGGTACACATCAATAACATGTATATCAAATATACCATTGTTCACTTTGCCATCCTTCTTATCTGCCAAGTATTCAAGGCAGTTCCGCTTCCAGTGACTATTCCCCTTTGCAGTAGAAGCACTCAATTTCAGGCTTAGGTCCAGCTTTGGGCTTCTTCACGGGAATGGCAACTTGCTTGCCATTCTTATTGAAGTTCCCTTTCTTTCCCTTGCCTTTTTTCTTGAAACTAGTGGTTTTGTTAACCATCAACACTTGATGCTCTTTCTTGATTTCTACCTTCACTGATTTCAGCACTACGAAGAGCTCAGGAATCGTTTTCGTCATCCCTTGCATATTATAGTTCATCACGAAGTTCTAGTAGCTTGGTGATAGTGACTAGAGAACTCTGTCAATCACTATCTTATCTGGAAGATTAACTCCCACTTGATTCAAGCGATTGTAGTACCAAGACATTATGAGCACATGCTCACTAGCTGAGCTATTCTCCTCCATCTTGTAGGCAAAGTACTTGTCAGAGGTCTCATACCTCCCGACACGGGCATGACTCTAAAATACCAATTTCAGCTCTTGGAACCTCTCATATGCTCTGTGGTGTTCAAAACGTTTTTGAAGTCCCGGTTCTAAGCCGTAAAGCATGGCACACTAAACTATTAAGTAGTCATCATATCGAGCTTGCCAAACGTTCATAACGTCTGTATCTGCTCCTGCAATAGGTCTATCACCTAGCGGTGCATCAAGGACATAATTCTTTTGTGCAACAATGAGGATAATCCTTAGATCACGGACCCAGTCCGCATTATTGCTACTATCATCTTTCAACTTAGTTTTCTCTAGGAACATATAAAATAGGGCAGCTATCTCGCGAGCTATTGATCTACAACATAGATATGCAAAACTATAATACTAAGTTCATGATAAATTAAGTTCAAGTAATCAAATTGCTAATGAACTCCCACTTAAATAAACATCCCTCAAGTTATCTAAGTGATACATGATCCAAATCAAGTTTGCCATGTCCGATCATCACGTGACATGGGTAGTCATAAATGGCGAACATCTCTATGTTGATCATATCTACTATATGCCTCACGTTCGACCTTTCGGTCTCCAGTGCTCCGAGACCATGTATGTACATGCTAGGCTTGTCAAGCTTAACCGAAGTATTCTGCATGTGTAAAACTGTCTCACACCCGTTGTATGTGAACGTAGAGTCTATCACACCCGATCATCACGTGGTGTCTCGAAACGACGAACTTTCGCAACGGTGCATACTCGGGGAGAACACTTATATCTTGAAATTTAGTGAAGGGATCATCTTATAATGCTACCGGCGTTCTAAGCAAAATAAGATGCATAAAAGATAAACATCACATGCAATCAAAATATGTGACATGATATGACCATCATCATCTCGTGCTTTTGATCTCCAGCTCCAAAGCATCGTCATGATCTCCATCATCACCGGCTCGACACCTTGATCTCCATCGTTGCGTCGTGGTTGTCTCACCAACTATTGCTAACTCATAGCGATAAAGTAAAGCAATTACATGGCGTTTGTATTTCATACAATAAAGAGACAACCATAAGGCTCCTGCCGGTTGCCTGATATCTTACAAACATGATCATCTCATACAATAACGTATATCACATCATGTCTTGACCATATCACATCACAACATACCCTGCAAAAACAAGTTAGATGTCCTCTACTCTGTTGTTGCAAGTTTTACGTGACTGATATGGGTTTCTAGGAAGAACCATTCTTACCTACGACAAAAACCACGACGGTGATTTATCAAGTTTGTTGTTTTAACCTTATTCAAGGACCGACCGTAGTCAAATTAGATTCAACTAAAGTAGGAGAAACAGACACCCGCCAACCACCTTATGCAAAACTAGTTGCATGATCGTCGGTGAAACCGGTCTCATGTGCGTGGACATGTAAGGTTGGTCCGGGCCGCTTCATCCCACAATGCCACCGAATCAAAATAAGACGTTGGTGGTAAGCAGTATGAACATTAGCGCCCACAACTTCTTTGTGTTCACTCATGCATATCATCTATGCATAGACCTGGCTCATGATGCCACTGTTGGGAAGAGTTGCATGGAAAAACAAAAAAAAATTCTACGCACACGCAATGATCTATCCATGGAGATGCATAGCAACAAGGGGAAAGAGTGTGTCTACATACCCTCGTAGACCGTAAGCGGAAGCGTTTGAGAACGCGGTTGATGTAGTCAAATTTCTTCGCGTTCCAATCGATCGAGCACTGAACGTACGGCACCTCCGTGTTCAACACACGTTCAGCTCGATAACGTCCTCCGCCTTCTTGATCCAGCAAGACGGCAAGGTAGTGGATGAGTTCCGACAACACGACGACATGGTAGACAGTGATGTTGAAGCTATCTCTGTAGGGCTTCGCCTAAGCACTACGAAAATATGACCGGGGGTGTAAACAGTGGAGGGGGGTGCCGCACACGGCAAGACAATGTTGTATGTTGTGTGCTAGGCACCCCCTCCCACATATATATATATATATATATATATATATATATATATATATGTGCTTGGAAGGGAGGAGCAGCCAAAGGGGGGGGGTCTCTCCCAAGCGCACCCTCCCCCTGCCTTGTATAAGTGCGGGGGAAAGGCAGGGGAGGGTGGCGCCCCCTTTCCTTTCCCACTTGAGGAGGGAAAGGAAGGAGGGGCCTCCTGATAACCCACAAGTGTAGGGGATCGCAACAGCTTTCGAGGGTAGAGTATTCAACCCAAATTTATTGATTCGACATAAGGGGAGCCAAAGAATATTCTTAAGTATTAGCAGTTGAGTTGTCAATTTAACCACACCTAGATAACTTAGTATCTGCAGCAAAGTATTTAGTAGCAAAGTAGTATGATAATAATGGTAACAGTGGCAAAAAGTAAAGATAACAGTTTTTTAGTAGTTGTAACAGTAGCAACGGAAAAGTAAATAAGCGAAGCACAATATGGGAAAAGCTCGTAGGCATTGGATCAGTGATGGATAATTATGTCGGATGCGATTCCTCATGTAATAGCTATAACATAGGGTGACACAGAACTAGCTCCAGTTCATCAATGTAATGTAGGCATGTATTCTGAATATAGTCATACGTGCTTATGTAAAAGAACTTGCATGACATCTTTTGTCCTACCCTCTTGTGGCAGCGGGGTCCTAGTGGAAACTAAGGGATATTAAGGCCTCCTTTTAATAGAGAACCGGAACAAAGCATTAGCACATAGTGAATACATGAACTCCTCAAACTATGGTCATCACCAAGAAGTATCCCGATTATTGTCACTTCGGGGTTGTCGGATCATAACACATAATAGGTGACTATAGACTTGCAAGATAGGATCAAGAACTCACATATATTCATGAAAACATAATAGGTTCAGATCTGAAATCATGGCACTCGGGCCCTAGTGACAAGCATTAAGCATAGCAAAGTCATAGCAACATCAATCTTAGAACATAGTGGATACTAGGGATCAAACCCTAACAAAACTAACTTGATTACATGGTAAATCTCATCCAACCCATCACCGTCCAGCAAGCCTACGATGGAATTACTCACGCATGGTAGTGAGCATCATGAAATTGGTGATGGAGGATGGTTGATGATGACGACGGCGATGAATCCCCCTCTCTGGAGCCCCGAACGGACTCCAGATCAGCCCTCCCGAGAGAGATTAGGGCTTGGCGGCGGCTCCGTATCGTAAAGCGCGATGAAACTTTCTCTCTGATCTTTTTCTCTGCGAAACGGAATATATGAAGTTGGAGTTGTGGTCGGTGGAGCATCAAGGGGCCCACGAGACAGGGGGGCGCACCCAGGCGGGAGGGCGCGCCCCCACCCTCGTGGACAGGGTGTGGGCCCCCTGGCCTTAATTCTTTCGCTAGTGTTTTTTATATTTTCCAAAAGTTATCTCCGTAGATTTTCAGGTCATTCCGAGAACTTTTGTTTTCTGCACAATAAACAATACCATGGTAGTTCTACTGAAAACAGCGTCAGTCCGGGTTAGTTTCATTCAAATCATGCAAGTTAGAGTCCAAAACAAGGGCAAAAGTGTTTGGAAAAGTAGATACGTTGGAGACGTATCAACTCCCCCAAGCTTAACCCTTTGCTTGTCCTCAAGCAATTCAGTTGATAAACTGAAAGTGATAAAGAAAAACTTTTACAAACTGTATTTGCTCTTGTTGTTGTAAATATGTAAAGCTAGCATTCAAATTTTCAGCAAAGATTATGAACTAACCATACTCACAATAACACTTAGGTCTCATATTTACTCATATCAATAGCATAATCAACTAGCGAGCAATAATAATAAAACTCGGATGACAACACTTTCTCAAAACAATTATAATATGATATAACAAGATGGTACCTCGCTAGCCCTTTCTGAGACCGCAAAACATAAATGCAGAGCACCTTTAAAGATCAAGGACTGACTAAACATTGTAATTCATGGTAAAAGAGATCCAGTCAAGTCATACCCAATATAAACTAATAGTAATGAACGCAAATGACAGTGTGCTCTCCAGCGGGTGCTTTTTAATAAGAGGACGATGACTCAACATAAAAGTAAATAGATAGGCCCTTCGCAGAGGGAAGCAGGGATTTGTAGAGGTGCCAGAGCTCGATTTTAAAATAGAGATGAATAACATTTTGAGCGGCATACTTTCACTGTCAACGCAACAACTATGAGATGGCGATATCTTCCATACTACATACATTATAGGCGGTTCCCAAACAGAATGGTAAAAGTTTATACTCCCCCACCACCAACAAGCATCAATCCATGGCTTGCTCGAAACAACGAGTGCCTCCAACATACAATAGCCCTGGGGGAATTTTGTTTAATTATTTTGATTTGCTTTGATCTTTTTGGATCATGGGACTGGGCATCCCGGTTACCGGCCCTTTCTCGTGAATGAGGAGCGGAGTCCACTCCTCTTGAGAATAACCCACCTAGCATGGAAGATATAGGCAGCCCTAGTTGTAACATGAGTTGCTCGAGCATACAAAACAGTTTCATTTGAAGGTTTGGAGTTTGGCACATACAAATTTACTTGGAACGGCAGGTAAATACCGCATATAGGAAGGTATGGTGGACTCATATGGAACAATTTTGGGGTTTATGGAGTTTGGATGCACAAGCAGTATTCCCACTTAGTACAAGTGAAGGCTAGCAAAAGACTGGGAAGCGACCAACTGAGAGAGCGACAACAGTCATGAACATGCATTAAAATTAATTTACACCGAGTACAAGCATGAGTAGGATATAATCCACCATGAACATAAATATCGTGAAGGCTATGTTGATTTGTTTCAACTACATGCGTGAACATGTGCCAAGTCAAGTCACTCAATTCATTCAAAGGAGGATACCATCCCATCATACCACATCACAATCATTTTAATAGCATGTTAGCACGCAAGGTAAACCATTATAACTCATAGCTAATTAAGCATGGCACAAGCAACTATAATCTCTAAATGTCATTGCAAATATGTTTACTTAATAATAAGCTGAATCAGGAACGATGAACTCATCATATTTACAAAAACAAAAGAGGTCGAGTTCATACCAGCTTTTCTCATCTCAATCAGTCCATCATACACCATCATTATTTCCTTTCACTTGCACGACCGAATGATGTGTATAATAATAATAGTGCAAGTGCATTGGACTAAGCTAGAATCTTCAAGCATTCAACTCAAGAGAGAAGACAAAATAATATGGGCTCCATGTTAAATAAACAATCATGCATATGAGAGCCACTAAACATTTTCAATATGGTCTTCTACTCTCGACCCCCAAAGGAAAGAAAAGAAATAAAACTATTTACACGGGAAAACTCCCAACAAGCAAGAAGAAGAACGAGAAATCTTTTTGGGTTTTCATTTGAATTACTACTACAGACATGGAAATTAAACTAACTAATTTTTTTGGTTTTTCTTAAGGTTTATCAAACACACGAGAAGAAAGCTAGAAAAAGAAAATTAAACTAGCATGGATAATACAATGAAAGAGTATGAGCACCGACAACTAGAATAGTGCGTGAACATGAATATAAAGTCGGTGAGAAATACGTACTCCCCCAAGCTTAGGCTTTTGGACTAAGTTGGTATATTGCCAAGGATAGCCTGGCTGATATCCGTAGTTATAACTGGGGTCGTACTGATATGCAGCAGCAAATGCATCCTGAGCTGCGGCATGTTGGCGAGCCTCCTCTGCTCTCCCCTCGTGTTCAGCTGCCTCCTCCCTGGTAACAACATATCTTCGTTTTGCCTGGTAATCAAAAATGAAAGGAGCAAGGAGAGTAACATGGACAGAGCTGCGTCTGTCAAAGATTAGTCGATACTGGAGGAATTGTTCATTCCTCAAAAGAAAATGATGTTTGACCATCGCGTCATAATCTAAATAAGTAGGAAGCAACTCCATATCCCCCTCTCGTGGGGCTATACCAAGATAATTAGCAACACGGGTCGCATAAATCCCTCCGAATAAATCTCCAGACATACCATTATTATGCAACCTACGTGCAACTATTGCCCCCAAGTTGTAATCTTTATTACCTAACACAACACTCTTGAGGACACAAAGATCAAGGACACACATGTGACATGCTTCATCTTTAACGTTAATGCATCTACCAATGAAGAGAGCAAAATAATGTATAGCAGGAAAATGAATGCTCCCTATGGTAGCTTGTGCTATATCCCTAGATTCTCCCACAGTAATACTAGCTAGAAAGTCTTTATATTCAGATCTGTGGGGGTCATTAACATTGCCCCACTGCGGGAGTTTGCAAGCAGTTGTAAAATCTTCTAAGTCCATGGTGTAAGATTTATCATAAATATCAAACAGGACACTTTGAGAATTACGTGAAGATTTATATTTAAACCTTCTTACGAATGAAACAGTCAATTGATAGTACCGAGGACACTTATCTTGTAAGAAGTCCTCAAGATTAGCATTGCGCACATATGCATCAAATTCATCCTTGATGCCTGCTTTGACCATAAACTCGTCTGATGGCCACTCACAAGCTCGCACTTCGGCATCCCTTGGTGGTTCATCGTCTTGCTCACACATAGCACGCCTGGGTCCTTTCTTTGTTGAGGAACCACCTTGATACATTCTCCTAGACATATTTCTTTTTCTGAAAATTTTCTGAAATTTTTAGTAACTTCAAAGTAAAAGTGAATAGAACTAAACAAGATTGGTAGCAACTACTCCTACAAGTGCCTAGAGCCTATATCATGCATTAGAATTACTTGGGACCTCATAAATTTAACATGCAAGCTCAAGAACAGAGTCACCTATGCAGCAAAATTTTGCAATGAATAAAGCACTAGAACAAAAACTAATTGAATCAATGGAGGAGTCACATATAAAGCAACAATCTCCCAAAGCAGTTTTGTGAATGGAGCTTTGAGCAAGGAGATCGAAAATCGCAGCAAAATGAGCTAAAACTCGTGCTTGAGCTGGATGGGGATTTTTTGGGAGGAAGATGGAGTGTGTGGGTGCAGGAATAAGTGGAGGGGGCCCACCGTGGGCCCACGAGACAGGGGGGCACGCCTAGGGGGTGTGGGCCCGCCCTCCACCCTCGTGGCCAGGTGCTTGCCCCCATGCAGTGTTTCTAGTGCCTAAAATCCTCAAATATTCCACAAAAACTCATACTAAATTTGTAGGGCATTTGGAGCACTTTTATTTTCGGGATATTTTTTATTGCACGGATAAATCAAAAAACAGACAGATGATACTATTTTTGCTTTATTTATTCTAAATATTAGAAAGTAAAAAGAGGGTACAGAAGGTTGTGCCTTCTAGTTTCATCCATCTCATGATCATCTAAATGAATCCACTAACAAGGTTGATCAAGTCTTGTTAACAAACTCATTCCGAATAACACGGAACCAAAGAAATTTCGAATAACACTAGGTTACCTCAATGGGGATATGAACATCCCCAATAATAGGAATATCATATTTTTTCTTGACAGTAGGAAGAGTAAATTCAAAACCTCCAATAATAATAGTTGGAACTTTTCCAATAGAATTGATGCTATGAACTTGAGGCTGTTTCCTTGGAAAGTGTACCGTATGCTCATTACCATTAACATGAAAAGTGACATTGCATTTGCTGCAATCAATAACAGCCCCTGCAGTATTCAAAAAGGGTCTACCAATGATAATCGACATACTATCGTCCTCGGGAATATCAAGAATAACAAAGTCCAGTAAGATAGTGACATTTGCAACCACAACAGGCACATCCTCGCAAATACCGACATGTATGGCAGTTGATTTATCAGCCATTTGCAAAGATATTTCAGTAGGTGTCAACTTATTCAATTCAAGTCTACGATATAAAGAGAGAGGCATAACACTAACACCGGCTCCAAGATCACATAAAGCAGTTTTAACATAGTTTCTTTTAATGGAGCATGGTATAGTTGGTACCCCTGGGTCTCCAAGTTTCTTTGGTATTCCACCCTTAAAGATATAATTAGCAAGCAAGGTGGAAATTTCAGCTTCCGGTATCTTTCTTTTATTTGTAATGATATCCTTCATATACTTAGCATAAGGATTTAACTTAAGCATATCAGTCAAGCGCATACGTAAGAAGATAGGTCTAATCATTTCAGCAAAGCGCTCAAAATCCTCATCATCCTTTGTCTTGGATGGTTTAGGAGGAAAGGGCATGGGTTTCTGAACCCATGGTTCTCTTTCTTTACCGTGCTTCCTAGCAACAAAATCTCTCTTATCATAATGTTGATTCTTTGATTGTGGGTTATCAAGATCAACAGCAGGTTAAATCTCTACATCATTGTTTTTGCTAGGTTGAGCATCAACATGAACATTATCATTAGCATTATTACCAGGTTCATGTTCATCATCTGATTGTGTTTCAGCATCGGAAATAGAAATATTATTGGGATTTCTCAGGTGTGTCTATAACAGGTTCACTAGAAGCATGCAAAGTCCTATCATTTTTCTTTTTCTTCTTTTTGGAAGAACTAGGTGCCTCTAAATTATTTCTCTGAGAATCTTGCTCGATTCTCTTAGGGTGGCCTTCAGGATACAAAGGTTCCTGAGTCATTCTACCCGTTCTAGTAGCCACTCTAACAGCAAAGTCATGTTTATTGTTTAATTCATCAAGCAAATCACTTTGAGATTTAAGTACTTGCTCAGCTTGAGTGGTAACCATAGAAGCATATTTGCTAATGAGTTTAAGTTCACCTTTAACTCTAGCCATATAATCACTCAAGCGTCCTATCTCGAAAGCATTATTCTTTAATTGTCTACCAACATAAGCATTAAAACTTTCTTGTCTAGCCATAAAGTCATCAAATTCATCTAAGCATGGGCTATGAAATTTAGTAGACGGGATTTCAACTTTATCATATCTATATAGAGAATTTACCTTTACTACCTGTGTCGGGTTATCAAGACAATGTGTTTCTTCGACATGCGGTATATTAAGACCATGTATTTCTTCAATAGGTGGTAAATTCTTAACATCTTCAGCTTTAATACCTTTTTCTTTCATTGATTTCTTTGCCTCTTGCATATCTTCAAGACTGAGGAATAGAACGCCACTCTTCTTCGAAGTAGGTTTAGGAATAGGCTCATGAGTTGGCTCAATTGGCTCAGGAATTGCCTCAGGAATTGGCTCAGGAAGAGTCCAATTATTTTCATTAGCCAACATATTATTCAATAACAATTCAGCTTGGTCGAATGTTCTTTCCCTGAAAACACAACCAACACAACTATCAAGTAGTCCTTGGAAGCATCGGTTAGTCCATTATAAAAGATATCAAGTATTTCATTTTTCTTAAGAGGATGATCAGGCAAAGCATTAAGTAACTGGAGAAGCCTCCCCCAAGCTTGTGGGAGACTCTCTTCTTTGATTTGCACAAAATTATATATTCCCCGCAAGGCAGCTTGTTTCTTATGAGCAGGGAAATACTTAGCAGAGAAGTAATAAATCATATCCTGGGGACTACGCACACAACCAGGATCAAGAGAATTAAACCAAGTTTTAGCATCACCCTTTAATGAGAATGGAAATATCTTAAGGATATAATAATAGCGAGACTTCTCATCATTAGTAAATAGGGTGGCTAATATCATTTAACTTGGTAAGATGTGCCACAATAGTTTCAGACTCATAGCCATAAAAAGGATCAAATTCAACCAAAGTAATTATTTCAGGATCAACAGAGAATTCATAATCCTTATCAGTAACACAGATAGGTGAAGTAGCAAAAGCGGGGTCAGGTTTCATTCTAGCATTAAGGGATTGCTGTTTCCATTTTGCTAATAACTTCTTAAGATCATATCTATCTTTGCAAGCAAAGATAGCTCTAGCAGATTCCTCATCCATAACATAACCCTCATGAACAACAGGCAATTCATAATCAGGGGGAGAACTTTCATCATCACTATCATCAATAATAGCATCTTCAATAATTTCATTCTCTCTAACCCTAGCAAGTTGTTCATCAATAAATTCACCTAATGGCAACGTAGTATCACACATAGAAGTAGTTTCATCATAAGTATCATGCATAGCAGAAGTGGCATCATCAATAACATGCGACATATCAGAATTCATAGCAGTAGCAGGTTTAGGTGTCGCAAGCTTACTCAAAACAGAAGGAGAATCTAGTGCAGAGCTAGATGGCAGTTCCTTACCTCCCCTCGTAGTTGAGGGAAAAATCTTAGTTCTTTCGTCTTTCAAGTTCCTCATAGTGATCAACAGATATAAATCCTAAGTGACTCAAAGAATAGAGCTATGCTCCCCGGCAACGGTGCCAGAAATTAGTCTTGATAACCCACAAGTGTAGGGGATCGCAACAGCTTTCGAGGGTAGAGTATTCAACCCAAATTTATTGATTCGACACAAGGGGAGCCAAAGAATATTCTTAAGTATTAGCAGTTGAGTTGTTAATTCAACCACACCTGGATAACTTAGTATCTGCAGCAAAGTATTTAGTAGCAAAGTAGTATGATAATAATGGTAACAGTGGCAAAAAGTAAAGATAACAGTTTTTTAGTAGTTGTAATAGTAGCAACGGAAAAGTAAATAAGCGAAGCACAATATGTGAAAAGCTCGTAGGCATTGGATCAGTGATGGATAATTATGTCGGATGCGATTCCTCATGTAATAGCTATAACATAGGGTGACACAGAACTAGCTCCAGTTCATCAATGTAATGTAGGCATGTATTCCGAATATAGTCATACGTGCTTATGGAAAAGAACTTGCATGACATCTTTTGTCCTACCCTCCTGTGGCAGCGGGGTCCTAGTGGAAACTAAGGGATATTAAGGCCTCCTTTTAATAAAGAACCGGAACAAAGCATTAGCACACAGTGAATACATGAACTCCTCAAACTATGGTCATCACCAAGAAGTATCCCGATTATTGTCACTTCGGGGTTGTCGGATCATAACACATAATAGGTGACTATAGACTTGCAAGATAGGATCAAGAACTCACATATATTCATGAAAACATAATAGGTTCAGATCTGAAATCATGGCACTTGGGCCCTAGTGACAAGCATTAAGCATAGCAAAGTCATAGCAACATCAATCTTAGAACATAGTGGATACTAGGGACCAAACCCTAACAAAACTAACTTGATTACATGGTAAATCTCATCCAACCCATCACCGTCCAGCAAGCCTACGATGGAATTACTCACGCACAGCGATGAGCCTCGAACGGACTCCAGATCAGCCCTCCCGAGAGAGATTAGGGCTTGGCGGCGGCTCCGTATCGTAAAACGCGATGAAACTTTCTCTCTTATTTTTTTCTCCGTGAAACGGAATATATGGAGTTGGAGTTGAGGTCGGTGGAGCATCAGGGGGCCCACGAGACAGGGGGAGCATCAGGTCAGTGAAACTCACAATTTTCAGGTCATTCCGAGAACTTCTATTTTCTGCACAATAAACAACACCATGGCAGTTTTGCTGAAAACAGCGTCAGTCTGGGTTAGTTTCATTCAAATCATGCAAGTTAGAGTCCAAAACAAGGGCAAAAGTGTTTGGAAAAGTAGATATGTTGGAGACGTATCACCTCCCCTCCCCTTCCCTTCCCTTAGGGCCCGTTGTCCAAAGAAGGGGCGCACCAGGGGCTAATCTGTCCCCCCCTTTTGGCCCATTAGGCCCATACACTTACATGGGGTGTCCGGAACCCCTTCCGGTGACCCGATGACTATTCGGTGCACTCCAAAACTCTTTCGGTGTCCGAATACCATTGTCCTATATATCAATCTTTACCTCTCGACCATTTTGAGACTCCTCGTCATGTGCATGATCTCATCCAGAACTCCAAACAATATTCGGTCACCAAATAATATAACTCATATAATACTATATCGTCAAAGAACGTTAAGCATGCGGACCCTACGGGTTCGAGAACTATGTAGATATGACCGAGACACCTCTCTGGTCAATAACCAATAGTGGAACCTGGATGCCCATATTGGCTCCTACATATTCTACGAAGATCTTTATCGGTCGAACCGTAATGACAACACACGTAATCCCTTTGTCCATCGATATGTTACTTGCCCGAGATTCGGTCGTCGATATCTTCATACCTAGTTCAATCTCGTTACCGACAAGTCACTTTAATCGTTCCATAATACATCACCTTGTGACTAACTCCTTAGTCATTTGCTTGCAAGCTTATGATGTGTATTACCGAGAGGGCCCAGAGATACCTCTCCGATACTCGGAGTGACAAATCCTAATCTCAATCTATGCCAACTCAACAAACACCTTCAGAGATACCTGTAGAGCATCTTTATGATCACCCAGTTACGTTGTGACGTTTGATAGCACATAAGGTATTCCTCCGGTATCCGGGAGTTGCATAATCTCATAGTCAAAGGAATATGTATTTGACATGAAGAAAACAATAGCAATAAACTGAACGATCATTATGCTAAGCTAACGGGTGGGTCTTGTCCATCACATCATTCTCCTAATGATGTGATCCCGTTATCAAATGACAACACATGTCTATGGTTAGGAAACCTTAACCATATTTGATCAACGAGCTAGTCTAGTAGAGGCATACTAGGGACACGATATTTGTTTATGTATTCACTGATGTATTTGAGTTTCCGATCAATACAATTCTACCATGAATAATAAACCTTTATTATGAGTAAGGAAATATAAAATAACAACTTTATTATTGCCTCTAGGGCATATTTCCTTCATGATGGGGAGGATTACTAGGTCTGGATTGACAATTGTGAGTTATATTTTTAGATCTATACGGTCTCAGATCGCATGAAGATCAAGTTCGCCTCTCTGATTTGTGGGCAATGCTGCACTCTGGCCAAAGACGGTTCAGAAACACAAACGATTCCTAAATAAGGAAGAATTGTGCGAGGAAGTTTAGGCTAGGTGGGGGCAAGGATATACACATAATTTACGTGAGACAAACCTTACTCTTAATTGGAATTTGAGGTTCCGCGCCACCAAATTTTGTTAGATGATCCCAACACATATAAGTTTTGTTTGTAGTAAGCTATATAGGGTTATGTCCAGAGATTCGTACTGCTGTTGTTCTGAGAATGTGGATGCTGCTAGTTGTTTGGCTCTCTGGCAGGAAGCAGAGTCGGAGAATGACACACTATCCGATGCACTCAAGCAATCGTCGCGCGTGTCCTCCAAAAGTTACTCGTCCTCGGAGAAGCACAAGTCTCCAGCAACCTCAGATGAATCGCGCAAGTTGTCTGAGAAGATGCAGGCAATGAGGGTGTACCGCAAGGCGGAGAACTTGTGATTCACTTGCGGCAATCCTGGGCACGGGAACACTAGTTCCACAATGAAGTCCCTATTCATGTTATGGAATAATTGCTTGAGGTACCCAACATTTGACTGGCTCCAGCTCAGAAAAAGAAGTCATGATGATGACCAATGACGATGCCTGATATATCTACCCATCGTAGCACCGTGCGTCTGCACGACAGTATTGGGTAGAGATAAGTGATGATCCTAGTTGATTCAGGGGTCAATTGTTTATTTGCGGAAGCTGCACTTGTCGAGGAGCTAGACATTCTAACTCAAGACATTGATGCAGCTATAGATGTAGTTGCCGGAGGAGCTAAGATGACCCGTTATAAAACGGTTGCCCAATTGTCCAGGTGGACACAGAGTTTTACCTTCCAGCAAGATGTGAAAGTGCTTACTCTAGGTTGTTATGGCTTGATTATTGGTGTTGATTGGTAGGAGGATCATAGTCCTATGTGGGTTCACTAGCACAAACATTGGATGCTATCGACTCATCAAGGGCATCACATCACATTGGTGGGTGTTCATGACAGGCCACATGCCTCATGTCACTTGGTATCAGCGCGTAAGCTTCAAGGTCTATTACGCCGAGCTGTAGTTCAACATGTCGTTTGGGTGTGAATTCAACCAGGAACATGATCCTTGCACCATGGAATTAGCAAAAATCATTGCAACACTAGTTCCACTAGCAGTGTAGAAGGTCTTGGATGAGCTTAGTGATTTGTTATAGGAACCTACATCCCTACCACCTCGGCTACCCCAATCATTAGATTACATAATATCGGTTATAGGTTCACATACTGTCAGCGTACGACCATATAGTTACACCCCACAACAATATTCAAAGACAAATCAAAGAGATGATCTGCAATGGTACCATTGGATTGAGCTCTAGTGCACTTGCATCGACAGTCTTGTTTATGCACAAGAAGGATGTGTTTTGGAGATTTTGTGTTGATTTTTGGCAACTTAGTGCTATTACAGTAGCAAACATCCAGTGCCAATTGGTGATGAGTTGCTTGAAGAACTCTCTGGGGCGGAAAGGAGCATAAGTCCTGAAATGTTCATCCTGCCAAGATTTGAGTGGATAGGGGGATACTAAAAGTTTTTGGGTTGGTCCGAGGCATTGGATGCATACGTGGTAGCGGTCCGGACGCCTGCAAATCCCCTCCTAGTTTGTGTCCAATTTACGGGATTTCAAACATCGTCCATGAACCGACTTGTTGGATGGAAAACCGCGTTCGGACGGGTACGTCCAGACGTATGCAGGTGTTTTGAGAGTCCATGTTAAAGATGCTCATGTGTGAGTGTGAGTGTGTCAACGCCCCTGACAGGTGCGTCCTACCGGGCAGCGACACCACCAGGTGCAGCGCTGCCCCACGCGAGGCCCGAGCCAGAAAGCCCAACTGCGGGATCTGCGGCCCAGAGTGGTCCAAGTGAAGCCCATCACTCCAAGTACTAAAGGAGATGGAGACGCGAGGGATTGTCATCTAGAGGATCAGGCGACGGTGGCACGGCTCTCCTCTTTTCCCCTTTCTTCTACCTCAAGAACCCTAGCCACCATTCTTGTAATTCCTCTCTGTAAGCGCTACAATTAGTGCTAGTAATCGAGATACCCTAGCCGTGCCTATCATCTGGTATCAGAGACCAGTAATCCTCCCATCACCGCTCCATTCTGGCGCAACTAATCGAGACCAGAGGCCTAAGGCAAGCTCGTATGCACTTGGTCGCCATCGATCCAGCAATCGAAGCCTTCCTCGACCACCTAGAAAACACCCTCAAGGCCCAGAACAAGGAAATCACGGAGATCCTAGTTTCCACGGCCAAGATCAATGATCTGGTCCACTGGCATCCTGATCTGGAGAAGCGGGTCGCCGATCTCGGTGACACGGTGGCGGCGCTCCAGATGGCACAACCTCCACAAACCAAGACGAGCGACGAGTCCCAAGGAGTGAATCGGAAGCAAGGCCCATCTATGATGACCGGCGTCCTCACGGGGGCTGATGGCGGCGTGGGCAGCGAGCTTTAAGGGCCAACTGGCCACGACGTGTTCAGCTTGCCACGGGGGAATGTGGCGGCATCATTCCAGACGCCACCGCCACCCCCGGCAACAGGTTTGTCCTCCTCTTTGGCCACATCTCCACCCTTCCTGTCGCCGTTTGCCCATGCGAGTCAGCTTCTAGCAGGGTTAGGGCAGTCCCACCCGTCAATTGCGTTTCCACAGTTCACGGGCGACAACCAAACTTGTGGAAGACCATGTGCGAACAATACTTTCAGATGTTCGACATCTTACCGTCATTCTGGGTTCCAATGGCGGCCCTGAATTTCTCCGGATCAGCTGCTGTATGGCTACAATCCGTTCAAAAGCGTCTAGCAGAGTTTGACTAGGAGCACTTTACTACCTTACTGTGCACGAGTTTTGGTCGCGATCGGCATCAAACGTTGATCAGACAATTGTATTCTGTCCGCCAAACATCATCAGTGGCGCATTACATTGAGCAATTTGAGCTGATCATTAATCATTTAGCTTCTTATTTTGACACTATTCACCCGTTTTATTTCCTGACTCGTTTTGTCGAGGGATTGCGCAAGGATATTTGGGCGGTGGTCCTTGTTCAGCGACCACCGGACCTGGATACTGCCTGTGCGTTGGCGCTGCTACAAGAGGAGGTGATGGAAGGATCGTTTGGCTCGCTACCTCGACCACCCAAACAGGCGCCAAGGCAGGGCACTCCGCAGGGCACTCCTCTGCCCCTACCCCTCCACCGGTGAGAGTGGTGCCGGCAGCGCCCGTGGTGGATTACCGCGGCATGGACACAGTCCGCACCGACGAATCCAAGCTCAGGACTCTGCGCGACTACCGGCGCGCCCGCGGGCTATGTTTCAAGTGCAGCGTACGGTGGGGGCACGACCATGTGTGCCCCACTATGGTGCAACTGCACGTCGTCGAGGAACTCCTCGGCATGTTCGGCCTCGACAACGGCATCGACACTCAAGTCACAGAAGACGGTACCAGTGAGGTGGCCATGGCGATCTCCCTCTCAGCCGTGACAGGGGGGGTCTCGGCCAAAGCATTTCAGCTTCACGCATGGTTACAGGGGAGAGAAGTGCTCATGTTGGTGGACTCAGGCAGCTCCAACTCTTTCGTCAACGAGCAGCTGGCAGCACAACTGACGGGCATTCAACCACTCCCCAAACCAGGCCGCGTCCGCATCACCGACGGCGGTGAGCTGCTGTGCACACAAGTGGCTACCGGATGCGCATGGTATGCCCAGGGGCACGAGTTCTACACTGACCTGAAGGTGCTCGCCCTGGGAACATGTGACATCATCCTGGGCATGGACTAGCTCAAGGAGCACAACCCAATGACGGTCGACTGGCGCGCCCATTTCCTTGAGATACCAGTGCCAGCAGGGCCACTTCGTCTCATGGGTCATGACACTGCCTCGACAAGTTGCCAAGACATCAACAGCATGCAACCTCAGAGCCTGTGCAACAAGGGTGCAATCACTCATGTCATTCATCTTTGCGTGGTCGCCCCACAACCAGAGGAACTGGAACCAACTCCGCCATGCATTCAGAGTGTAGTGGACCAGTTCCCGGACGTGTTCGAGGAACCAGTGGGTTTACCTCCCCGAAGAGCGTGTGACCACCACATTCCTCTCATTCCAGGAGCACAACTAGTCAATGTCAGACAGTACAGATACAAGCCAGCTTAGAAGACATAGATTGAAGCCCAAGTGGAAGCTCTACTTCGATCAGGGCTTATACAGCGTAGCAACAACCCATTTTCATTGCCAGTCATATTAGTCAAGAAGAAAGACGACACTTGGTGGCTTTGCATAGACTACAAACAACTGAATGCCATCACTGTTCCCAGCAAATACCCTGTTCCAGTCATTGAAGAGCTGCTCGATGAGCTGCATGGATCAGCGTGGTTCTCAAAGTTGGACCTCCGTGCGGGCTACCACCAAATTCACCTCGCACCAGGGGAGGAACACAAGACTGCATTCTCCACCCATCAAGGACATTTTGAGTTCCGCGCGGTTTCTTTTGGATTAACTGGAGCACCACCCACATTCCTGGGTGCAATCCATGGCACGCTCAAACCTGTCATCTGCGTCTGTGTGATGTACTTCTTCGACGATATCCTGATCTTCAGTGCCACTCTGGAGGAGCACAAGCAACATGTCGAGCAGGTGCTGAAACTTCTTCGCAAGGATCAGTGGAAGGTGGAACTTAGCAAATGTGCTTTTGGCCAAAGAAAAATATCTTACCTGGGGCATGTCATTAGCGCACAAGGTGTGGCAATCGATCCGACCAAGATTGCAGCAGTAGCTAACTGGTCTGCTCGTCAGGACGTCAAGGGCATGCGTAGCTTTTTGGGGCTGGCAGGATATTATCGTTGCTTCGTCCGTAACTTTGGGGTCATTGCCAAACCACTGTTTCATCTGCTGAAGAAAGGGGTCCCCTTCATGTGGACGTCAACAACTGAGATAGCCTTTCAGGTGCTGAAACAACACTTGACTACATCGCCAGTCCTAGCTCTGCCCAACTTTGAGCAACCATTCACAGTGGAAACAGGTGCAAGTGACAAGGGGATCGGAGCCATTCTACAGCAAAAATGGCATCCAATAGCATTCATGAGCAAAGCGCTTAGTCCATGTTATCAAGGGTTGTCGACATACGAAAAGGAGTACCTAGCCATCATAGTGGATGTGGACCAATGGCGTCCGTACCTACAGCATGCAGAGTTCGACATCTACACTGATCGTAAGAGCTTGACCCACCTGGAGGAGCAACGACTCACCATCCCGTGGCAGCAGAAAGCATTTGCAAAGCTCCTAGGGCTGAGATACCGTATCAGATACAAGAAAGGAGCAGAAAACAACGGAGCAAATGCCTTGTCGCGAGCCAATCCATCAATGATGTTGTCAACAATCTCCTCCTGCCAGCTAGCGTGGCTGGAAGACGTCGTCAGCAGGTACAACAACAACACGCACGCCTAGAAGCTGCTGGAGCAGTTGGTGGTGCACGAGGATCCCAAGGGCAGGTTCCAGTTACAGTAGGGCATCCTCCGGTTCAGGGGACGAATTTGGCTAGGAGGAGGAACTCAAATCCAACAGCACATTATGCAAGCTTTCCGTGATAGTCCGGTTGGCGGCCACTCAGGCTTTCCCGTCACTTATCGGCGCATTCGCCGTCTATTTGCGTGGCCCAAGATGAAAGAGCAAATCAGGAATTATGTGCGGTGTTGCCCCGTGTGCCAGCAAGCAAAACCAGACCACGCGGCATCTCAAGGACTGTTGTCGCCGTTACAAATTCCAACGTAGCCATGGGAAATGATATCCATGGACTTCATGGACGGGCTGCCGCAGTCGAGCAGATTCAAAGGTCTATTGGTGACCGTGGACAAGCGTACCAAATTCAGCTATTTCTTACCTCTGGCTCACCCGTATACAGCAGCAGCGGTCGCCCAGCTGTACATGCAACAAGTGTACAAGATACATGGCCACCCAGGAGCGATTGTGTCAGACCGCGACCCAGTTTTCACAAGCCACTTCTGGTAGGAGCTGTTCAAGTCAACAGGTACTCAACCGCGTCTCAACACGACAAATCATCCTCAGAGAGATGGACAGACGGAACGAGTCAACCAGTGTGTTGAGACGTTCCTTCGATGCTTTACTCAAGCGTGCCCGTGATGATGGAGCTTTTGGATTACTCTAGCCCAATTCTGGAACAATAATGCTCATCACTCAGCAATCGGGATGACCCCCTTCAAGACAATGTTTGGGTATGAACCAAAGCACTGGGGAATCACGGCAGCAAACATCACCTCAGTACCAGCGCTGAACTCATGTATTGAGGAAAGGGACTCGGTCCAGGAACTGTTGCATCAGCATCTGAACAGAGCTCGTCAACTGATGAAGTCCCAGGCAGATAAGAAAAGATCATTCAGAACGTTCGAGATCGAGGACCAGGTATACCTGAAACTTCAGCCCTACATCCAGATCTCGGTGGCACCAAGAGCAAACCACAAGCTCGCATACAAGTTCTACGGGCCATTTCTGATCATCAGCAACATCAACGAGGTGGCGTACAAGTTGCAGCTACCTGCCAGTGCAACCATACACCCGGTCTTCCACGTCTCACTACTGCGACGCGCCCTCAATCCTTGTACGGCAGCCGAGCCTCAACTTCCTCAATGTTCTGATGAACTTGCAGTTCATGTGGCAGTACTACAGACAAGATGGAAGCAGAAGAACAGCAAGATGTGCGAACAAGTTCGGGTACGCTGGTCCAACTCCGACGCGCTGGGATAGACATGGGAGGACAAGGTAAGCCTCAAGGCGAGGTTCCCTTTTGCAGAGGCTTGGGGACAAGCCTCGACTCAAGAAGAGGGGGATGTCAATGCCCCTGACAGGTGCGTCCCACCGGGCAGTGACACCACTGGGCGCAGCGCTGCCCCACACGAGGCCTGAGCCAGAAAGCCCAACTGCAGGACCTGCGGCCCAGAGTGGTCCAAGTGAAGCCCATCACGCCAAGTACTAAAGGAGATGGAGACGCGAGGGATCGTCATCCAGAGGATCAGGCGACGGCAGCACGACTCTCCCCTTTTCCCCTTTCTGCTACCTCAAGAACCCTAGCCACCATTCTTGTAATTCCTCTCTGTAAGCGCCACAACTCGTGCTAGTAATCGAGATACCCTAGCCGTGCCTATCAGAGTGCCACCATCTAGTGCTAGAGTCCGTATTGGAGATGCCCTATGGGATGTGCGAGTGCCACCATCTAGTGCTCCTAGTCTCTCAGTCAAGCTTCAGTCGAGAGTTAGTGCTCTTTTTTTGTAACGAAGACGTACGCAGCATCCAGCTTTAAATTAATAAAGCCCCAAGGCAGCATCCACACAACGGTTTTGAGACTTACAAACCAAAATGACAGCAGTTCCACAGGCGCAACGGCCCGACAATGCAAAGTTGCAACAAGCTAGCAAATATAACAAACTAAAAATCTCGGCAAATCATAAGCTAACTCAAAAGACTCAAGCTTGCAGTCCTTGTTGCCTCGCTTTCACCATGCACAGCTTGATCTGCTCCATGATCTCGATCATGCGGTCCTCGTCACGCTGCTTCCCCATTGGCGCCCAAGCCTGTAAGAAAATATGGCATTTGAAGAGCATGTCAGCTGGGTGAGCAGGGAACTTGTGTTTAATTGTAATTTTATTCCGAACCACCCAAATCGACCATAATAGCGCCCCTACGCTACGCCACAGCAACCTCGCATTGGCACCCCTATGTGCCTTCAGCAAGTTAAGTAAGTCGTCGCTAGTTTGCGGGTTCCAGTTCTGTTTGAAAGTCTCCCTAACGGCGCTCCACACAAATCTAGCTAGACAACACCCGAAAAACACGTGGTTAGTATCTTCACCGTGGCCACAAATGGCACAGGTTCCATTCGCTGGGCCATTCCTCTTGGCCACATTATCGAAAGTAGGGAGGCGATTGTGACATAATTGCCACAGGAAGATTTTGATCTTGAGGGGAATGCCAGCCTTCCATATCCCCCTGGCCATACCTAGCACCTTCCCCTCAGTCAACTTCGAATATAAGGACTTGACCGAGAAATTCCGGGAAGCCGTGAGCTTCTAGGAGATATCGTCCCTTTCCTGGCTCAGCGTTTGACCCTCAAGGTCGTGTACGAGAGCGTTCCAGGAAGCGGCTTCGCCGGCCTCCAACGTCCTGTAAAAGGATATCGCCAGAGGGTGGACCCGGAGGGCGTCGGCGACCAAGATGTTAGTGTCTGTGGCTAGTTGATACAGCTCCGGGTGGGATTGCCACAGCGGTGTTTGATCCCACCAAAAGTCAAGCCAAAACCACGTGGATGAGCCGCTATGAACGTGAAACTGTGCACCCACCGCAAAGGCCGGTCTCACCGATTGGATCCCATTCCAAAACGATGAACCTTTCAACTTAGCCTTGAAAAGATTTCCGTCCGGGAAATATTTAGCCCGTAGGATATCCACCCAGAGACCCGACTCGTTTTGGGCAAGGCGCCACCACCATTTGGTGAGCAAGGCAACAATCATGAGCTTTGAGTTCGTGATCCCCAAACCACCGAACTTTTTTGGTTTGCACACCGCAACCCATTTCACCAAATGATACTTGTGTTTCGTCCCAGTTCCTTCCCAAAAGAACCTGGAACGCGGGGTGTCAAGTTTGGAATGGACCCTGTCCGCAAGAAGGAACATCCCCATCGTAAAGAAGGGAAGGGAGGACATGCTAGAATTGGTTAGAATCAGCCTAGCTGCTGATGCCATAAACCTACCTCGCCACGGGCTAACCCGATTAGCGACTTTGCCGTATAGCAGCTCCCATTCAGCTATGGTCAGATTCTTATGTGAAATCGGGAGCCCTAAGTATTTGATTGGGAATTTACCGATCTTGCAATTAAGAAAATTGGCAATCCGCAAACTGTCGTGATCATCCATCCCTATGGTGATCCCCTCGCTTTTTTGAAAATTGATCTTAAGCCCCGACAGGATCTCAAAAGCAAGCAGCAGAAGCTTGACCGACGCGATACTATGCTCGTCGGGTTCAAACATAAGCATCGTATCGTCAGCGTATTGGAGGTGGGTGACCCCGCCAGGAATGAGGTGGGTGATTAACCCTTTAATGTGCCCCGCCTCCCTAGCCTTTTTAATCAGTGCAGCAGGCCACGCTTGTTGCGGAAGAAGTTGCCCATTGTACCGTTGATGGTAACTGCCGTGTGCCCGCTACACATGAGGTGCATGATTCGGTGGACGAAACCCACATCAAAACCCTTCTCGATGAGGACTGTTCGACGAGTTTTTGTGCATTATTGTATAAGATAATAATTTCCTTTTTAACGAGTTTTGATGCAGGATATATATGCAAAGGCAAGTTATTAATAATGCAAAGGCAAAAATGCTAATTGCATGGCACATCCACGCACATACTGTTCATGCATGGTGCAACTAGTACATGTTCATGCACACACACGTCTTGGCCACGGGTTATTTTAGTCTAGACACAGAGGCACAGAGCTAGCTTAGACACACATACATACCTATGTATTTGAATACCGACAAGCTCGTGTTACATATCTGAATACCCGTTCGTATACATACATCATATAGATATGTATTCGAGTATGTACGGCTGGACGGTGAGCAGGCACGCATGATTCTCCGAATACCCGAAATACCTAGCTAACCATGCATGTACGTGTATCTTCTTTTTGCTGTTTGACTTGAATTGAACAGGTACATGAAATATCCATGTTTTAGCGGGGTGCAAACTACAAACACGTACAAAGCTGGCTAATTGAATCGTTTACTTGGAAAGTAAATATTTGGGTGCGTACAAGTCTATACCTACTATTAAAGCAAGGTGATATTTTTGGTTTCGTCCCACCTAGGTGCCTATCCACCGTCGAAACGAAAAAACAGTTTAAGATTTTCTCCCTATCCAAGGTGGTATTAAAATTTTAATTTTAAGTTCTGCTAAATATACGTGGCTCCGCCTGAATTATTTGTATCGCTATATCCTTAGCGCTGCATCGGCCCAGGTAATATGGGCCTGCTCCAGGCGCCATGTGATTGGGCTGTGAAAATCACGAAAAAATTGTTGTTCCTGGATTCGAACACACAACCTCTCTTCCCTTTCTAAGGCTGCAACCACCAAGCTAGCTTTGGTTTCTATAAAAAACAAGAATCTCATTTTTTATCAGTAGTACCACCTCGCTGTAGTACATCAAAACTCACCAATTTATATACATCATCAAGTAAACATTTAACAAGCCCCTTAGGGTGAGGTATGTGATTATGAGAGAGCCTAAAGATAAACATAATGAATGCATGAGTTAGAGCCAACATAAGAAGCTGGACATGGCCACATCTTGAACAGCGTAAGAGGACAGCCAGCTTACGTGAGTAGATGGCAATCACACGTGCCAGATAAAGGTGGAAATGGGGTTGTGTGACTATATGGACATCGTTATATTTTTTTCCCCGTTGCAACGCACGGGCATGTTTGCTAGTACATACCTAT
Organism: Triticum dicoccoides; assembly: GCF_002162155.2. Lineage (NCBI taxonomy): Eukaryota > Viridiplantae > Streptophyta > Magnoliopsida > Poales > Poaceae > Triticum > Triticum dicoccoides. Next base: position 332,100,736 of record NC_041389.1, on the reverse strand, counting down.
AATCGGCAGGAGAAGAAAATATGGAAATAAGTGCCACCGACGCTCCAGAATCACCTAGATGGTCACGCGCCGCATAAAGAAGGTATATTTCTGTCCTTTTCTTCGTGCAGGTTTGTGCATCAAGAAAAACAACAGAAGGAAACCTCAGCGCCGGGCTGCACGTTAAACATCCAACCAACCCTAGCTCCTCCAGCCTATAAATACTTGACCAGGGCAAGGAGCAAAGGAGGAAGGGGCCACGGAGAAAACCCACGCAGCCAGCGGACACACCCGAGGATCCAGCCACCACGTGGAGACTCCCGCGCCCCTGGTGGCAGCGCCGAGGAGAGGGCACGCCATGCGGCGGTGCGTGCGCCCAGGGGACACAGCGACGGCACACTCACACGGAAGCAGAGCAACCACGAGCAGATGAAGATGCCCACGGGAGGATTTCAGGCGGTGCAAGAGGCACGCACGGGAGACGCGCTGTGGTGGCAGCATCGAGAAGATCAGGAGCCAAGACGAACAAACACCCAGAGGCACAGGAGGAGAAGAGGGCTACGTACGGGAGAAGGAGACGCGCCCGTGGCGGCGGCATCCAGAGAACTCAGGCGGCACACACAACCAGGCGCGATGGGCGGCATTCTTACCTGAGGAGACGAAGAAAGGTGGTGCACTCAGGAGAACGCGTCCATGGCAACCGACATATCCATGGCGGCCTGTGCCAAACTCACAATAATGTTTCTTTTTCTATGCGTTCTCAGCTATTTTGCAGAGGGTCCGAGCAGCAGTAGGAGGTGACGGGCCCACGCGACGCGTGCGCCCTTGTACACATGCCCTCGACAGATACACCGGCGGCGATGATGATGGAGCGTTAGGACACCCTCTTCTCTCTCTATGGAATAATGGAGGTGAAGGACGACGCACCCATCGGTGGTCGCGCGGTTGAGCTCGTGAACTTGCGGCACTTCAATGGTACTATCATCATCTTCATCAAAGATCACCAAGGCGATAAGGCTGCTCTTGTACTTCACTGCACATTGAAGACAACGACATATCAGTGGTGCTGCCGGCGTGCAGCCCGCTGGACTCCTTTGTGGTGGCTGCCCTTGGTGACGAGGCCGCCGACCTTCAATCAAGCGGGCGCCATGAAGAACGGAGGCGTGGAGCTCGTCAAGACAACTCCTATCACCTTCGCCATCAAGCTGGAGCCGCGGAGGACGGCGTCGTGGAGCTAGGGACACCGCGGATATCCAATTTGTCAAGATGTTGCCACGGAGGATGGTGACACGGAGCTCTCCAAGACGATACCCATCGCCAACATCATCAACCCGTTGCCACAGAGAATCGTGGCGTGGAGCTCGCAAAGAGGACGCCGCCAATGTCAACATCATCAAGCTGGAGCCCGGAGGCGTGAAGCTTGCGGGGATGCCGGTGCGGGCCATGGAGGATGGCAACTAGAGGTTGCTAGGACGACGCTCGTTGTCTTCTTCATCAAACTAGTGCTATGGAGGACGGAGGCCTAGAGCTAGTGAGGATGCCGCCACCGTGCTGTGATGGATGGCGACACCGAGCTTGCTAGGACGACGTCCATCGTCAACATCATCAAGCTGGTGCCGCGGCGGACGGAGGCATGGAGCTCGCGGGACGACGCCACCAATGTCTACCTCATCAAGACGGAGCCCGCGACCCGGAACCAATGAAGATGGCACACGCCCCCGGTGCTGCCCGCAACACGGAGCCCGCGATACGAAGAAGATGGTGCTATGCGATGACACGTCTTCAGCGACCCTTACCACGATCCTGCGATGTGTTTCCTTTGTCTTGGCGGACCACCGAATACGACGTCTAGCCGAGACGAGGTGCACTCTTCATGGCATACAGGTCTCGGCATACAGGCAACGTGCTCCTTTTCTTAGCAGACCAGCGAATACGGCATCTAGCTAGGACAGGGCATCAACCATGCCCTTCCATGATGCCATCTTTCTTCACCACCACGATGCTTTGCCCTTGTCTTGGTGGACCATCGAATACGGCGTCCAGACAAGACGAGGTGCACCCTTCATTGCACCAGGTCTCCTTTGTCGTACGGGTGGCGTGATCCTTGTCTTAGCAGACCACCAAATACGGCGTCTAGCTAGGACAGGGCATCAACCATGCTCTTCCATGACACCACCTTTCTTCAGCACCACGATGCTAGCCCTTGTCTTGGTGGACCACCGAATACGGTGTCTAGACAAGACGAGGTGCACCCTTCATTGCACCAGGTCTCGTTTGTCATACGGGTGGCGTGATCCTTGTCTTAGCATACCACCGAATACGGCGTCTAGCTGAGACGGGGCATCAACCACGCCCCTCCATGATGTTACCTTTCTTCGGCCCCGCGGCGTGATCCTTGTTGTGGCAGACCACCGAATACGGCGTCTAGCCAAGACGAGGTATCAAGCATGGCCCTTTAGACCGCCACCTTTCACCGGCCTCGTGAGGCGGGGTCTTTATCTTTGTAGACTGCCATAACCTCGGCGTCTAGTCGAGACGAGGCGCCAACCACACCGGCATTGCCGATATGAGCGAGTGTTGGTTTTACATCGACGCCGGTCTCCATAAGAATACTCCCGCGACGAGAACCCCTTGCATACCCTGACGAAACCGCTACGTCGTCAAGAAGTCCGAGTAGAGCAGGACCCATGCAACTTCAACACCGACTACATCAACGCTGTCAAGACCGATGAGGCACGACGGCGAGGGCGAACGTGGCCAGCACAAAGCCATATTTTGAGCGGCACGTGTACTGACGAGGACACGGGCTTTGCCGCCACCCACACCACACACACCATCATCATCATGCATGGAGAATGCAAAGCGAAGATGACGAAGACGACCACATGGCTTAATCGGAGGTATCTCATGGAGCAACCCGCGGGAGTAATTAATCGGGAGCTTTTTAAGGCCCCGGGAACCAGGAGACCGCACATCGCCATAGTCAGGCAGGCCGCGCTAGTAGGCCACATAGCGCAACCATTTTTTTATTGGATCTTGTAATTTTGTTCATCTAAAGAGATAAATGAAATACTTGTTTCCTGTATCACTTTTCTTTGTGTAGTACGGTACACTGGGACACCCGCATTTTTCTTTTTCCCCTCTCATGAGAGAAATCCATACTCCTTCTCTTCCCTTATTCTGGAGTGCTTATAAGATTTTCCTCGTGTCAAACAAATTGGCACGCCCAGTGGGACCTAGTTCTCCTCCCATCTTTGCTTTGTTGTGGTCGTCGAAATCGTCTTTGCCAATTTCTCAATGTGCACAACATGCTGCAAGGATCTCCACTGGTAAGAACCCTTTCACGCAGGTGGATTCTCCCGCTGCGGCAACTCGGAGCCAGTGATGGTACAGTTCAAATCATTGCCGCACATGGTCTTCATCAAGCTTGGCGAGAAGGTCTATGTGCCCCAAGCTCAAGATCCTGTGCAATTTCAAAATGTGCAGTGGACGAAGGTGCAAAGGTGGGAGACCGCCAACGCGATGAAGGAGCGTCGCAAGCTAATGCTTGAAGTGTGTGCCCTGTTGAAGGAGTTAACAAGGGTGTACATTAAAGGAGATGTGGAGTCAGCTCAACCGCTCCGCGCTACGGCCGCCAATAGGCGGGCAAGTGCGGCGTCCCTCCACACCTTTGCCGAGACTATACACTCGGAGCGCCAACACCAACACCATGGCGCACAGAGGGTGAAGTATTGTAAGGACCTACAATCTCCCTCAATGTCAACAATACTTGATGAGGTGCATGGGTGCCATGTCTCGACAACTCGACGGTTGATGGCGATCACTCTCCAACGGAAATAGGCTCACCGTTCCGTGTTGTGAGGCACGACACCAGGTGGGGAGAATACAAGGTGTGGATCTTCGCCAACTTGAGGAACATATGAACCATATCCAAAGGCGGCTCTAGGATCAAGGAGCGCCGAATACTTCATGCAGGGTGGAGGTAGGATGAGGTGCCAATCCCTATGTTATCATCCTCAACATGAGTCATCGACGACAGTCTTCACCAACTCGCCACTTAGAGCGGGGGGCATCCTAGCATGCCCCCATGTTGTAAACGATGGTAAGACGTCAAGAAGGTGGGAGGAACCCTAAACCCACTCAACAATGGCGACCATAGGACCCTCTACGGCAAACACTTACACCATGACATGTGTCCTGTCTTTGGTGGGGAGCTCGGCCACAACTCAAGGTATTGGCGTACATGGCTGCATCGTCCGCTCGACACCATGCGCCACCCCGTCCTCTCCAGGTGAAGGATCATCAATGCATCCACCAACTAGAGCTCGCCACAGGTGACACATCACTCATCCAAGGCGAGGTACCGTCCAAACCATCATCGACATTGAGTGGCCCCAAGGCGGGGCGCCGACTACACCTTCGTCAACATGGAGTGCCCCCAAGACGGGCGATATCCACCTCCATCGACACGGATCTCAGTTAGGCAGGGCTCGTTTTCACCTCCATCAACATATATTTGGCTAACGATGGGGCACCGTCTACACCGCTGCGAACATGGAGCTAGCTTGAAGGTGGAGCACCTTCTACACCACCATCGAAATGGAGCTCACGTAAAGTCGGGTGCCGTCAACGTGTCCTCACAGGTCCTGCCCGAGGCCGGTGTACTTTTTTGCATCGTGATCGACACGGAGCTTGCCTAACGGCAGGCATCTTCTAGACAATCTTGAAGCTCATCCGAGGTGGGGCATTGTCAACCACCCACAACATGGAACTTGCCCAAGGCGGGACACCTACACTGCCATCGACAGGCAACCCATTGATGTTGTGGCACCATCTACACCACCATCGACGTAGATCTTGCCTGAAGCGGGGCTCGGTCGACACTACCGTCCAGGCGGAGCTCGGCCCGGGCAGGGATCGGTCTACACTGTCGTCGATGCGGAGCACGCCCAAGGTGTCGTGGAATCTACGCTGCTGAACATGCCTAAGTTGGCGGCGCTGCCTACATCGTCAACGACACGAGCTTACCCCAGGTGGGGTGTCATTCACACCGCCGCTGAGGCGGAGCACCGCCATACCATTGTTGATATGGAGATCGTCTGCGGCAGGGCGCCATCTATGCAAATACAGAAGGAGCTTTCCTGAGGCGGGAACAACATTTACCCCGTCATCGACATAGAGCTCGCCTAAAGGCGGGCGACATCTACACCAACATAGAGCTCACCAAAGGCGGGCACAGTTTCTACGCCGCCACTGCAACGGAGCTCAATCTCTACACTTTCGCTGACATGAAGCCCGTCCAAGGCCACCTTGCATGGTTTCATGCTAACCCTGTGTTGCTGCCTATTGAAGCGGCAAAATTGTGAACATCTACCCCAATATCCACACGACCCTGTCACGAGGCGCTAACTACAATAACAACTCCCTTTCTATCTTTTTGAAGCAGGTGCCCTATACAGTCGTTCACATGGACAGGAGGTCCTACTTCGATGCGTCAACCGAAGTGAAGCCGACAAGATACTGCAAGAGATGCACCATGGAATTTGTGGCGGGCACCAAGGAGGAGCAAAAAAGTATCATAGTATACGTCTAGCAGGATACTACTGGCCCGGCATTATGGCGGACTGCCTTCAGGAGGACAAATCATGCCACAAATGCCAAGTCCATGGTGATTTCAAGCACCAGCCGCTAGTCCCTCTTCACCCTACCATTCCCTCTTGGCCATTCGATGCTTGGGGAATCGACGTCATCGGCCCTATCGACCCTCCATCTTCCAGGGGGCATCGCTTCATCCTCGCCGCGACGGACTACTTCTCAAAGTGGGCGGAAGCTGTTCCGCTACGGGAGGTGAAGAGTGACAACATCATCAACTTCCTAGAGCGAAACATCATATATCGCTTTGGGATACCTCATCGGATCACCTCCAACAACGGCAAGGCCTTCAAGTCCAATAAGATGTAAAAGGTTCACAGAGAAGTACAAGATCAAGTGGAACTACTCCACCGGCTACTACCCTCAAGCTAACGGTGCGATCGAGGCTTTCAACAAGACGCTCGGCAAGATACTCAAGAAGACGGTGACAAGGAAAAGGAGAGACTGGCATGACCATCTCTTTGAGTCCTTATGGGCGTACCGCGTCACAGTCCGCACCCCAACACAGGCGACTCTGTTTTCTCTCGTTTACGGGAGTGAGGCGGTCCTACCACTGGAGGTCCAGCTACCCTCTTTGAGGGTGGCTATCCAAGATGAAATCACCCACGATGAACAGGTACAACTGCGGTTTCAGGAGCTCGACGCCCTTGAAGAGGGGCGATTTCATGCCCTACAGAACATGGAGCTTTACTGCCAGAATATGGTGAGAGCTTACGACAAGCTCGTCAAGCAACGCGTCTTTCGAAAAGGCGAGTTGGTTCTTGTGCTCAGGTGACCCATCATCATGACGCACAAGACGAAGGACAAGTTCGAACCAAAGTGGGAAGGGCCATATGTCATCGAGCAAGTCTACGACAGGGGAGCATACCAGCTCGTCGATTCCCAGGGAGTCCGACCTATGCCCCCAATCAACGGAAGGTTCCTCAAAAAATATTTTTCTTAATTTTTTTGCCTCTTTTGTTGCCTTTCGGTCTTTCATTGGGGAAACTTTCTCTGTGGGCTTTTGGATCCATGATGCATTCTCCTTAGCATTTCGTGGATATATCTAGTTTTCCCCAATCTTTACGGACTAAGTCCAACATAAAATGGCTTTCCCCTATCGCACTACACTGTTGATTGAAGTTTTGGCTACCCTAGGACTTGTTGGAGGGTGGCACAATGTGTTGATTTGCACGTGGAGCGGCTCCTACACCAACAACGCACGACACGTACCAGGTGTATGCTTCCGGAGGCAGCGACGATGATTACTTGGGCACTTTTGAGTATTGAGACCCCGCACTCTTCAGGTTTCCCGGCATGCCTCGTGTTCACAGGGGCTCGCACTCCAGGGAAGACTATAGGAAAAGATCATGGAGGGCTGCCTCACCGAACACAAGTTGGTTTGGTGCTTATAGTCACATGGCAACCCTGGGGTGCGCCACCAGAAGCCCCAGATAAAGTGCTAGAGGGTTTTTCCTAGTCCACAGAGGTGAACAGTTCCCTTCCAAGTTCCCAAGGTGGGTCCCAAAGAATCCTAGAAGAAGAGTCCCCAAGAAGTTCGAGTCGAATGTCAAAACAAGTCCGTGAAGTCCACGGCCAATCAATCATCCGCGTGAGCAATAAGATGAAATTCCGAAAGTCCAAGAAGCAAATTCAAGATAGAAAATCCCAACAGTCCAAGAAGCAATCAAGCGTTCCCAAGCAGTAAGGGACCCACTGGAAGGAAGGCGGGAGGTAGCTGTTCACCACCCCTCAATATGCATGAAGATAAATCGCCAAGCTGTTGTCCCAAAACCATTTACCCTGAACTTATCACACCCAAGTCTCTGGGCTCATGGGGCATGTGCAGGGGACATGTTGAGCTGTGGGGGCCCTTAGTATGATGATGGGCTAGAGTATGAATTTCCGTTGCCTCTTGGAAGCATACCGAAACACGGCGTCTTCATACACGTACACCGAAGCTTATTTAAGTTGTTAAGTTGCAATCGTCAATGTCCTTCGATGGTTTCCAATGACAAGTCCTTTGGTAGCCTTCTCGGATATCATGCCTAATAGCTGGTGTATAACGGGAAAGCCAACATTTTTAAAAACCTGCAACCTTTTTTCCCGCCTATTTTTGTTTGGCGTTTCTTCGTGCTACTCCAACATCTTTGCAGCCACGGAGAGGCACTTCTTGTCATCGTTGATGGCATTCCGACGGCAAACCACTACATCGAACTATGTCATGGGTGTTTGGCTGCAGCAATACTCATGTGTCCCTGACAACGCAGACGACAGCCCGGCAACCAATGGTCTACACCGACACGCACGATGGGCGCCAGAAGGCAACACCTGTGCTCACGAAGGTGGTGCCGATGTGTCTCCTTGGCCCCGTCTCTAACAACAATGAAGCATGGGGGTAACATCAACCACTTAATCATTCGCAAGGCCGATGGGATCCCGGCGTACCATCAGAATTAGCATGCCATGAGTGATGTGACGATTCAGTCAATGAAGGGGAGCTATCGACGGTCTACCGATGCCTCGCCTACATGGACACACGGAGATCATGGGAGCAGTGTAACGCGCCAGTGCGGCTAGCGTGAATCTGTGAAACCCTCCAATCAAGTCAGCTAGCATCGTAGCAGCTAGCGGTCGCGACAAGTTTGGTAAATTTTTTGTTTTTGTTTTCAGGACAAGGCATGACGTTCCGCCATGGACTGAAGACCGAATAGGCTTGCTTTGTTCACTGACATCGCGCAAGTTATGCGATCCAACGAGCTCCCTACAGAACACAAGTGTGGATGGACATGCCTACACTAATTCATTTTCGTACTAATCAATCATCTTTGGGACAGATGCATTTCATCTTGAAGATATCAACTCTGAACCAGTTCTCCAGGCTGCATCTCAATCATGCACCAACTAAAAAAATATTCGTCGAGTCAAGCTCGATTTGCTTCGCACTCAAGCTCAACTCGATGAGGGGGCATTTGTTCGACGAGTTTTTGTGCATTATTGTATAAGACAATAGTTTCCTTTTTAACAAGTTTTGATGCTGGATATATATGCAAAGGCAAGTTATTAATAATGCAAAGGCAAAAATGCTAATTGCATGGCACATGCACGCACGTACTGTTCATGCATGGTGCAACTAGTACATGTTCATGCACACACACGTCTTGGGCCACGGGTTATTTTAGTCTAGACACAGAGCTAGCTTAGACACATATACATACCTACGTATTTGAATACCGGCAAGCTCGTTTTACATATCCGAATACCCGTTCATATACATACATCATATAGATATGTATTTGAGTATGTATGGCTGGCCGGTGAGCAGGCACGCATGATTCTCCGAATACCCGAAATACCTAGCTAACCATGCATGTACGTGTATCTTCTTTTTGTTGTTTGACTTGAATTGAACAGGTACATGAAATATCCATGTTTTAGCGGGGTGCAAACTACAAACACGTACAAAGCTGGCTACTTGAATCGTTTACTTGGAAAGTAAATATTTGGGTGCGTACAAGTACATACCTATAATCGGCAGGAGAAGAAAAATATGGAAATAAGTGCCACCGACGCTCCAGAATCACCTAGATGGTCACGCGCCGCATAAAGAAGGTATATTTCTGTCCTTTTCTTCGTGCAGGTTTGTGCATCAAGAAAAACAACAGAACGAAACCTCAGCGCCGGGCTGCACGTTAAACATCCAACCAACCCTAGCTCCTCCAGCCTATAAATACTTGACCAGGGCAAGGAGCAAAGGAGGAAGGGGCCACGGAGAAAACCCACGCAGCCAGCGGACACACCCGAGGATCCAGCCACCACGTGGAGACTCCCGCGCCCCTGGTGGCAACGCCGAGGAGAGGGCACGCCATGCGGCGGTGCGTGCGCCCAGGGGACACAGCGACGGCACACTCACACGGAAGCAGAGCAACCACGAGCAGATGAAGATGCCCACGGGAGGATTTCAGGCGGTGCAAGAGGCACGCACGGGAGACGCGCTGTGGTGGCAGCATCGAGAAGATCAGGAGCCAAGACGAACAAACACCCGGAGGCACAGGAGGAGAAGAGGGCTACGTACGGAAGAAGGAGACGCGCCCGTGGCGGCGGCATCCAGAGAACTCAGGCGGCAAACACAACCAGGCGCGATGGGCGGCATTCTTACCTGAGGAGACGAAGAAAGGTGGTGCACTCAGGAGAACGCGTCCATGGCAACCGACATATCCATGGCGGCCTGTGCCAAACTCACAATAATGTTTCTTTTTCTATGCGCTCTCAGCTATTTTGCAGAGGGTCCGAGCAGCAGTAGGAGGTGACGGGCCCATGCGACGCGTGCGCCCTTGTACACATGCCCTCGACAGATACACCGTCAGCGATGATGATGGAGCGTTAGGACACCCTCTTCTCTCTCTATGGAATAATGGAGGTGAAGGACGACACACCCATCGGTGGTCGCGCGGTTGAGCTCGTGAACTTGCGGCACTTCAATGGTACTATCATCATCTTCATCAAAGATCACCAAGGCGATAAGGCTGCTCTTGTACTTCACTGCACATTGAAGACAACAACATATCAGTGGTGCTGCCGGCGTGCAGCCCGCTGGACTCATTTGTGGTGGCTGCCCTTGGTGACGAGGCCGCCGACCTTCAATCAAGCGGGCGCCATGAAGAACGGAGGTGTGGAGCTCGTCAAGACAACTCCTGTCACCTTCGCCATCAAGCTGGAGCCGCGGAGGACGGCATCGTGGAGCTAGGGACACCGCCGATATCCAATTTGTCAAGATGGTGCCACGGAGGATGGTGACACGGAGCTCTCCAAGACGACACCCATCGCCAACATCATCAACCCGTTGCCACAGAGGATCGTGGCGTGGAGCTCGCAATGAGGACGCCGCCAATGTCAACATCATCAAGCTGGAGCCCGGAGGCGTGAAGCTTGCGGGGATGCCGGTGCGTGCCACGGAGGATGGCAACTCAGAGGTTGCTAGGACGATGCCCGTTGTCTTCTTCATCAAACTAGTGCTATGGAGGACGGAGGCCTAGAGCTAGTGAGGATGCCGCCACCATGCTGTGATGGATGGCGACACCGAGCTTGCTAGGACGACGTCCATCATCAACATCATCAAGCTGCTGCCGCGGCGGACGGAGGCATGGAGCTCGCGGGACGACGCCACCAATGTCTACCTCATCAAGAGGGAGCCCGCGACCCGGAACCCATGAAGATGGCACACGCCCCCGGTGCTGCCCGCAACACGGAGCCCGCGATACGAAGAAGATGGTGCTATGCGATGACACGTCTTCAGCGACCCTTACCACGATCCTGCGATGTGTTTCCTTTGTCTTGGCGGACCACCGAATACGGCGTCTAGCCGAAGCGAGGTGCACTCTTCATGGCATACATGTCTCGGCATACATACAGCGTGCTCCTTTTCTTAGCAGACCAGCGAATACGGCGTCTAGCTAGGACAGGGCATCAACCATGCCCTTCCATGATGCCATCTTTCTTCACCACCACGATGCTTTGCCCTTGTCTTGGTGGACCATCGAATACGGCGTCCAGACAAGACGAGGTGCACCCTTCATTGCACCAGGTCTCCTTTGTCGTACGGGTGGCGTGATCCTTGTCTTAGCAGACCACCAAATACGGCGTCTAGCTAGGACAGGGCATCAACCACGCTCTTCCATGACACCACCTTTCTTCAGTACCACGATGCTTTGCCCTTGTCTTGGTGGACCACGAATGCGGCGTCTAGACAAGACGAGGGCATCAACTATATTGGGCTTTATTTTCCACTTTTATATTACTTTTGGGACTAACCTATTAACCGGAGGCCCAGCCCAGAAATGCTGTTTTTTGCCTATTTCAGTGTTTCGAAGAAATGGAATATCAAACGGAGTCCAAACGGAATGAAACCTTTGGGATCGTGATTTTCCAACCGAACGTGATCCAGGAGACTTGGACCCTACTCCAAGCAGTGCCCGAGGAGGTCACGAGGGTGGAGGGCGCCCCCCTAGGCGCGCCCCCCTACCTCGTGGGCCCTCGACGCTCCACCGACGTACTCCTTCCTCCTATATATACCTACGTATCCCCGAACGATCAGAACAGGAGCCAAAATACTTAATTCCACCGCCGCAACCTTCTGTATCCACGAGATCCCATCTTGGGGCCTGTTCCGGAGCTCCGCCGGAGGGGACATCCACCACGGAGGGCTTCTACATCATCACCATAGCCCCTCCGATGAAGTGTGAGTAGTTTACTCGGGTCCATAGCTAGTAGCTAGATGGCTTCTTCTCTCTTTTTGGATCTTAATACAATGTTCTCCCCCTCTCTCGTGGAGATCTATTCGATGTAATCTTCTTTTTGCGGTGTGTTTGTTGAGACCGATGAATTGTGGGTTTATGATCCAGTATTATCTATGTAAAATATTTGATTCTTCTCTGAATTCTTTTATGTATGATTAAGTTATCTTTGCAAGTCCCTTCGAATTATCCTTTTTGGTTTGGCCAACTAGATTGGTAGTTCTTGCAATGGGAGAAATGCTTAGCTTTGGGTTCAATCTTGCGGTGTCCTTACCCAGTGACAGAAGAGGCAGCAAGACACGTATTGTATTGTTGCCATCAAGGATAACAAGATGTTTTTTTTATCATATTGCATGAATTTATCTCTCTACATCATGTCATCTTGCTTACGGCGTTACTCTGTTTTTAACTTAATACTCTAGATGCATGCTGGATAGCGGTCGATGAGTGGAGTAATAGTAGTAGATGCAGAATCGTTTCGATCTACTTGTTTTGAACGGGATGCCTATATACATGATCATTGCCTAGATATACTCATAACTATGCTCAATTCTGTCAATTGCTCAACAGTAATTTGTTCACCCACCGTAGAATACTTATGCTCTTGAGAGAAGCCACTAGTGAAACCTATGGCCCCCGGGTCTATTCTCATCATATCAATCTATATCACTTTATTTACTTGCTTTCTTTTTACTTTGCCTTTACTTTTACTTTGCCTTTACTTTTACTTTGCATCTACCTATCAAAAATACCAAAAATATTATCTCTATCAGACCTCACTCTTGTAAGTGACCGTGAAGGGATTGACAACCCCTAAGCGTTGGTTGCGAGTTGCTATCGTTTTGTGTATGTACGAGGGACTTGTGCGTGGTCTCCTACTGGATTGATACCTTGGTTCTCAAAAACTGAGGGAAATACTTATGATACTTTGCTGCATCATCCTCTCCTCTTCGGGGAAATCTAACGCAGTGCTCAAGAGGTAGCAAGAAGAATTTCTGGCGCCGTTGCCGGGGAGACTCATGCAAGCAAGTCAACAATATCAAGTACCCATCGCAATCCCTATCTCTCGCATTACATTATTTGCCATTTGCCTCTCGTTTTCCTCTCCCCCACTTCACCCTTGCCATTTTATTTGCCCTCTCTTTCCCAATCTCCTCCTCTCTTTCCCGTTTGCCTTTTTCCCGTTGCCTTTCTGTTTGCTTGTGTGTTAATTTGCTTGTTTGTCATTATGACTAGTCTATTATCTTCTCCGTTATCTCCCGAGAATGAAGTTCTAAATTTTAAGCAAAGGGAGGGAGAAAATCTAAAAGATGCTTGGTATAGAATTTGCAATGCTCAAAATAAATCTACCAGGAAGCAATCTACTTCAGTTCTTCTTCGCAATTTTTACGTAGGTGCTAATCCTTGGTATAGATATATCCTTGATACTATCACCGGAGGGAATTTTTTGGGTAGCCATACTTTTGATTCTTATAATGCTTTAATAGATATATTTGGCTCACCACCCCTTTTGATTAATTGAACTATGTTAACTTTGGAGCATGTTATGCAAAGGCTTGAAGCTATTGAAAATAAAGTTGCTACCATTGAATCAATTGAAAATCTTGATAAAATGATCCACAATCAAATTACCCAATATGATTCTAAGGTAGGAATGACTTTGAAAAATATTAAACAAAAACAACCCATAGTTAATGAGAAAATAAATCTAGATTCCACAAGAATCGATAAACTTGAGGGTATCATTACCAACTTGGGAACCGCTTTTTCTTCCGTTCAAAACACTCCAAGTTCTTCTACTAAAAATACTAAGCTTATGTATGTTCCTAAGAATAAGGGTGAATCATCTAGTAAGGAAACCGCGGATCTTAAATCTATAAGTGTTCATCCCAATCTTTTTACCATCATTAAGGAACCATTTGCTATAGATGAATTTTTCGATCTTTTGCCTGAAAATTTGACATTTACTAGGAAGAAAGAAAATTCTAAAGGAGGTAGATGCCTCAATTAAGAATTTCCTACCAAAGATGGCAATACCTAGATCTATCCTTGTTTTTATGCCTAGCTAGGGGCGTTAAAGGATAGCGCTTGTTGGGAGGCAACCCAATTTTATTTTGTGTTTTCTGTTTTTGCTTCTGCTTAGGAATAAATAATCCATCTACCTTCTGTTTGGATGTGGTTTTATGTTTTAATTAGTGTTTGTTCCAAGTAGAACCTATAGGATAACCTACGATGATAGTTGACTTGATTCTGCTGAAAAATAGAAACTTTGCACGCACGAATTTAGTTATGATAAATCACAGGAACGTGCTTTTGTGTTGATTCTTTTTGATGCTGATCAATAAAGAAATTGTACAGGACTTCCTATTTTGGTAGAATTTTTAGAGTTCCAGAAGTTTGCTTTAGTTACAGATTGCTACAGACTGTTCTGTTTTTGACAGATTCTGTTTTTCGTGTGTTGTTTGCTTATTTTGATGAATCTATGGCTAGTAAAATAGTTTATAAACCATAGAGAAGTTGGAATACCGTAGGTTTAACACTAATACAAATAAAGAATAAGTTCATTACAGTACCTTGAAGTAGTCTTTTGTTTTCTTTCTCTAACGGAGCTCACGAGATTTCTATTGAGTTTTGTGTTGTGAAGTTTTCATGTTTTGGGTGAATTCTTTTGATGGATTATGGAACAAGGAGTGGCAGGAGTCTAAGCTTGGGGATGCCCATGGCACCCCCAAGATAATTCAAGGACACCAAAAAGTCAAAGCCTGGGGATGCCCCGGAAGGCATCCCCTCTTTTCGTCCACTTCCATCGGTAATTTACTTGGAGCTATATTTTTATTCACCAACATGATATGTGTTTTGCTTGGAGCGTCTTGTATTATTTGTGTCTTTGCTTGTTAGTCTACCACAATCATCCTTGCTGTACACATCTTTTGAGAGATCCATACATTATTTGGAATTTGTTAGAATACTCTATGTGCTTCACTTATATCTTTTGAGCTTGATAGTTTTGCTCATAGCGCTTCACTTATATCTTTTCAGCGTGATAATTTTTGCTTTAGTGCTTCACTTAGATCTTTTAGAGCACGGTGGTGGATTTGTTTTAAAGAAACTATTGATCTCTCATGCTTCACTTAGATTATTTTGAGAGTCATTAATAGCATGGTAATTTGCTTAATGCTAATATACTTGGTGTTCAAGATATGTGAAACTTTCTTTTGAGTGAATTGAATACTAAGATAAGTTTGATGCTCGATAATTGTTTTGAGATATGGAGGTGATAATATCAAAGTCGTGCTAGTTGGGTGATTATGAATTTGAGAAATACTTGTGTTGAAGTTTGCAAGTCCCGTAGCATGCACGTATGGTTAAAGTTGTGTAACAAATTTGAAACATGAAGTGTACCTAGCTTGTGCATCCTTATGAGTGGCGGTCGGGGACGAGCGATGGTCTTTTCCTACCAATCTATCCCCCTAGGAGCATGCGCGTAGTACTTGATTTTTGATGGCTTCTAAATTTTTGCAATAAGTATATGAGTTCTTTTGACTAATGTTGAGTCTATGGATTATACGCACTCTCACCTTTCCGCCTTTGCTAGCCTCTTCGGTACCGTGCATTGCCCTTTCTCACCTTGAGAGTTGGTGCAAACTTCGCTGGTGCATCCAAACCCCGTGATACGATACGCTCTATCACACATAAACCTCCTTATATCTTCCTCAAAACAGCCACCATACCTACCTATTATGGCATTTCCATAGCCATACCGAGATATATTGCCATGCAACTTCCACCATCATCATCATGACATACATTACTTTTTGTCATATTGCCATTGCATGAGTTGACATCGTATTTGTGGCAAAGCCACCATGCATTATTTTCCATACATGTCACTCTTGATTCATTGCACCATCCCGGTACACCGCCGGAGGCATTCATATAGAGTCATATCTTGTTCTAAGTTTCGAGTTGTAACCCTTATGTTGTAATCAATAGAAGTGTGATGATCATCATTATTAGAGCATTGCCCCCCAAAAAAGAGAAAGGCCAAAAGAAAAAAAAAATCCCAAAAATATATATAAAAAAAGGGCAATGCTACTATCTCTTTTTCCACACTTGTGCTTCAAAGTAGCACCTTGTTCTTCATGTAGTGAGTCTCTTATTGTGCTTCAAAGTAGCACCTTGTTCTTATATAGTGAGTCTCATAAAGTTGTCTTTTTATACTATTGGAAATTTTTCATTATAGAACTTGGCTTGTATATTCTTACGATGGGCTTCCTCAAATGCCCTAGGTCTTCGTGAGCAAGCGAGTTGGATGCACACCCACTAGTTTTCTTCTGTTGAGCATTCATAGCTCTAGTGCATCAGTTGCATGGCAATCCCTACTCCTCATGTTGACATCAATTGATGGGCATCTCCATAGCCCGTTGATTATCCCCGTCAATATGAGACTTTCTCATTTTTTTGTCTTCTCCACACAATCCCCATCATCATATTCTATTCCACCCATAGTGTTATATCCATGGCTCACGCTCATGTATTGCGTGAAGGTTGAAAAAGTTTGAGATTATTTAAGTATGAAACAATTGCTTGGCTTGTCATCGGGGGTATAGAAGTTGGGAACATCTTTGTGTGACGAAAATGAAGCATAGCCTAACTATATGATTTTGTAGGGATGAACTTTCTTTTGCCATGTTATTTTGAGAAGACATGATTGCTTTGATTAGTATGCTTGAAGTATTATTATTTTTGTGTCAATATGAACTTTTGTCTTGAATCTTTCAGATCTGAATATTCATATCACAATTAAGAAGATTTACATTGAAATTATGCCAAAGTATCACTCCGCATCAAAAATTCTTTTTTATCATTTACCTACTCGAGGACGAGCAGGAATTAAGCTTGGGGATGCCTGATACGTCTCCAACGTATCTATAATTTTTGATTGCTCCATGCTACTTTATCTACTGTTTTGGACTATATTGGGCTTTATTTTCCACTTTTATATTACTTTTGGGACTAACCTATTAACCGGAGGCCCAGCCCAGAATTGCTGTTTTTTGCCTATTTCAGTGTTTCGAAGAAATGGAATATCAAACGGATTCTAAATGGAATGAAACCTTCGGGATCGTGATTTTCCAACCGAACGTGATCCAGGAGACTTGGACCCTACTCCAAGCAGTGCCCGAGGAGGTCACGAGGGTGGAGGGCGCCCCTCCTAGGCGCGCCCCCTACCTCGTGGGCCCTCGACGCTCCATCGACGTACTCCTTCCTCCTATATATACCTACGTATCCCCGAACAATCAGAACAGGAGCCAAAATACTTAATTCCACCGCCGCAACCTTCTGTATCCACGAGATCCCATCTTGGGGCCTGTTCCGGATCTCCGCCGGAGAGGGCGTCCACCACGGAGGGCTTCTACATCATCACCATAGCCCCTCCGATGAAGTGTGAGTAGTTTACTTCAGACCTTCCGGTCCATAGCTAGTAGCTAGATGGCTTCTTCTCTCTTTTTGGATCTCAATACAATGTTCTCCCCCTCTCTCGTGGAGATCTATTCGATGTAATCTTCTTTTTGTGGTGTGTTTGTTGAGACCGATGAATTGTGGGTTTATGATCCAGTATTATCTATGGAAAATATTTGATTCTTCTATGAATTCTTTTATGTATGATTGAGTTATCTTTGCAAGTCTCTTCGAATTATCCTTTTTGGTTTGGCCAACTAGATTGGTAGTTCTTGCAATGGGAGAAGTGCTTAGCTTTGGGTTCAATCTTGCGGTGTCCTTACCCAGTGACAGAAGGGGCAACAAGGCACGTATTGTATTGTTGCCATCGAGGATAACAAGATGGTTTTTTTATCATATTGCATGAATTTATCTCTCTACATCATGTCATCTTGCTTACGGTGTTACTCTATTTTTAACTTAATACTCTAGATGCATGCTGGATAGCGGTCGATGAGTGGAGTAATAGTAGTAGATGCAGAATCGTTTTCGATCTACTTGTTTTGGACGTGATGCCTATATACATGATCATTGCCTAGATATACTCATAACTATGCTCAATTCTATCAATTGCTCAACAGTAATTTGTTCACCCGCTGTAGAATACTTATGCTCTTGAGAGAAGACACTAGTGAAACCTATGGCCCCCGGGTCTATTCTCATCATATCAATCTATATCACTTTATTTACTTGCTTTCTTTTTACTTTGCCTTTACTTTTACTTTGCATCTACCTATCAAAAATACCAAAAGTATTATCTCTATCAGATCTCACTCTCGTAAGTGACCGTGAAGGGATTGACAACCCCTAAGCGTTGGTTACGAGTTGCTATTGTTTTGTCATAATCCTGTGCAACATTCTCGAACTAAGCATATTGAAGTCCGTCATCATTTCATTCGAGATCATGTTGCTAAGGGTGACATTGATCTTAAGCATGTTCGCACCGAAAAGCAATTAGCGGATATATTCACTAAACCTCTTGATGAGAAAGTGTTTTGGAAGTTAAGAGGAGAATTGAACATCATTGGTGCTTCAAACTTGGAGTAGAAACTCCATTGGATACATGCAAGACATGAGCTTAAGACTAATCCTTGATACTTCTCTTATGATGAAAATCTTATGTCTTGGATATATATGTATCTTGCATGTTATCTAACCCATGTAGGTACTTGGTGGAATCAAATTCTATGAGATTGTAATCCACTCATATCTTGAGCAGTCTCTACGTTACCAAGTCTCTACACTTTGGAGGTTGAAGACAAGGAAGCACGAAACCACTCAAACATGTCCTTTGACAAATTCTATGTTGAGCTTCATGATTGTCACTCTTGGATACACAAGTGCTCTTCCTTGCAAGAACTAACCCATGTAGGTAGATGGACGAAAATTCCAAGTGGTGCTCCAAATTCTTGATGAGCTACATCAACCTTGAGCAACCCACACAAGTTAAACTACATGGACAACACCATCAACCAAGGTATGTTGATCCATCTTAGAGAAGCTTTACTCCAAGTCATGAGCTAAAGGAACTCTAAAAGATGTGAATACATCAAGATGCTTAAACGAAAAGTGGCAACCCCATTTTGAGCTTAAACGATGAGTATGACCTATGATCAAGTGATCTCACTTGACTCCTAAGTCAATATACTCTAACATAGGTGACTTTTTCACCGACCATCTCTAGATGAAGTTCTCTTGTGTTCTTTTCTTTGTTTTTTTTGCATTTGACTCATGCATATTCTGTTTGTTCTGCATTTCTCTGCATTCCAATTCATTGCACATCTTTCAGTAAATTCCTTGCAAATCTTTGTGAGATCTTACTAGTCTAGTGAGCTGAGGTAACAAGTGTTTTCTCTGTGATGAACTCGGTTTCACCGATCAGTTATTTTCAGCCCAACCGAATCCTTTCGGTACGACCGAAGCATACCACTCGGTGCCACCGATTTCACAACAGGAAAAACTATTTGCTACATATTCTATGTTTCTTCTGATCCAGCTCCACTCAATGAATCTTGTCCTCTACAAGCATCACTTTTTTATTATTGCTTTGTTCTGTGTCTCAAGGACCAAACCCATTCGACAGATTCCAGAAGACCCTTCTTGGAAATTGATGTCAAAGGGGGAGAGAGAGAACATCAAAGCTTATCATTTGAAGAGAGAGAGAGAGATCATCAAAGCTTATTACCTTCTTAAGGGGGAGAGAGACCCTCAAAGGGAAGAGAGAGATCTTCAGGGGGAGAGAATACTTAAGTAGAAAGTATTTCTCAAGGATCCCAGATGCTTGGTGTTCAAGAGGAGAGATGTCCACATGTCTTCTTGAGGGGAGAGACATGTTCATATGTTCTGTTGTGCTTATTTGCATTAGCATGCATCAGCTCTGATCATCATTCATATCTTTCAGCTCTGATTTTCTGTTCCCTATCTTCTCCCAGTATCCCATGTTAGATTCAAGGGGAGAAAGACATCTAAGGGAAAGAAATCATTTAAATTCATTGCATATCTTTTACTCTTGGGGACATGTCTAATCCAATGTGGTACTTAGTACTCACTATCTACATGTCATCCCAGTCTTGGTATTCTTGTTGGTTCTTCTGTTTGCTCTGGCTAGTAGATGCATCTGTGTTATCTAACCTTGTTTACGCAGGTTCATTCCATCCTAAGCCAACTCAAGACCACAAGGTAAGTATATGCATCACAATCATGTGTATGAGGAATTCTTGCTGATGTACATATTGTTTGCAAGAAGGACTCATGAGCATGAAGGTATTTTCTTCAACATTCTTTGCTCTGATGCATATGGCCAAGATACATGTAACACATTGCCTGCTCTATCATGTATATGCTCTCACATGATTCTACGGTCCATATTCACATGATTGCATACATGTAGGGGGAGCCTATGATTGTTACATGTCCTTCCAAAGCTTTTCTTGCTATTCTTTATATATTTATCTAAAGCTTTGATGTATGTTGCCATCAATTACTAAAAAGGGGGAGATTGAAAGCACAAGTGCTCCCTAGGTGGTTTTGGTAATTAATTTCAACATATCTCTTGTTGGACTAACACTTTTATCTAGTATGTTTCAGATAAGTTCAACAATGGAGTGGCATGGACTAAAGGATGTGGGAACTCCTTCAAGATGCTAAGGACAAATGATTGGCTCAAGCTTCAAGATCAAGACTCTTCATTTTACATTTTAGTGGTCCAAGATCACATTGAGTCTATAGGAAAAGCCAATACTATCAAGGAGGGATGAGGTGTTGCTTAATGAGCCTCTTGCTTCATGTGCTTTGTGATATGCTCCAAAACCCTCAGCTACTTTCCCACTTCCACAAATGACCTAAACCCAAAGCCAAAATCGGTCACACCTATTCTTCCTATCCGGCGCCACCGATTTCAAAAGTCATAGCCATTGCCACAAACCCTAAGCAAATCAGTCTTACCGATAGGGATCTCGGTCTCACCGAGATGGGATTGTAATGTCTCTGAGTATGTCCATTGTCAAATCGGTCTCACCGAGTTTGAGCAATCGGTACTATCGAGATTACAATGCAAACTCTCTGGTTAACTTATTACCAAAATCGGTCCCACCGAGTTTGTGTAATCAGTCAAACCGAGTTTGCCTGACCAACTCTCTGGAAAGCTTATTACCAAAATCGGTCTCACTGATTTTGTGTAATCGGTCTTACCGGGATTACGTTATGCCCTAACCCTAACCGAGTCGGTCTCACCGAGTTGCACTTCGGTCCCACCGGAAACCCTAACGGTCACATTATTTGCTAAATCGGTCTGACCGAGTTTAAAGATTCGGTCCCACCGAGTTTGGTAGATAGTGTGTAACGGTTAGATTTTGTGTGGAGGCTATATATACCCCTCCACCTCCTCTTCATTCATGGAGAGAGCCATCAGAATGAACCTACACTTCCAACTTACCATTTTTGAGAGAGAACCACCTACTCATGTGTTGAGGCCAAGATATTCCATTCCTACCATATGAATCTTGATCTCTAGCCTTCCCCATGTTGCTTTCCACTCAAATCTTTTCTCCACCAGATCCAAAACCTATGAGAGAGAGTTGAGTGTTGGGGAGACTATCATTTGAAGCACAAGAGCAAGGAGTTCATCATCAACGCACCATTTGTTACTTCTTGGAGAGTGGTGTCTCCTAGATTGGCTAGGTGTCACTTGGGAGCCTCCGACAAGATTGTGGAGTTGAACCAAGGAGTTTGTAAGGGCAAGGAGATCGCCTACTTCGTGAAGATCTACCGCTAGTGAGGCAAGTCCTTCGTGGGCGACGGCCATGGTGGGATAGACAAGGTTGCTTCTTCGTGGACCCTTCGTGGGTGGAGCCCTCCATGGACTCGCGCAGCCATTACCCTTTGTGGGTTGAAGTCTCCATCAACGTGGATGTATGATAGCACCACCTATCGGAACCATGCCAAAAACATCCGTGTCTCGAATTGCGTTTGAATCCTCCAAACCCTTCCCTTTACTTTCTTGCAAATTGCATGCTTTACTTTCCGCTGCTCATATACTCTTTGCATGCTTGCTTGATATGTATTGTGAATGTTGAAATTGTGCCTAAACTCCACTTTAACTCAGAGGAACTCAAAAACTGCAACTTTGGTACTTAGTGTCTAATCACCCCCCTCTAGACACCTCTTCTCAAGGTCCTACAAGTGGTATCAGAGCATTGGTCTCCATTGCTTTGGTTTAATCACCATTGGAGGAAGATGGATGAGTCTACTATTGGGAGTCTCAGACATAGAGTATCTATTCTTGATGGAGAGTATTTTCATGAGTGGAAAAATGAGATGCTTGCTATTTTCAATCAATATCATTTGAACAAGTACATTTCTAGCCCTTGTGCACCTTATGTTGATCCTATGCATCCTACACATGATGAGTCAATTGACATGATTAGGAATCTTAGAACTGCCGAACTTATCATTAGAGGATTGCCTAGAAATTTGATTGGATGTTTGCCTACTTTCGAGTGTGCCTACACCATATGGAAATTTCTTGAGGAACGATTTCCTGATTATTCCTTGAAAAATCTTGATGAAATTCTTCATAAGTCTATTGCTTTGAGTAAGATGAATACTAGTGATCCCATGTTGGTGATCGTCTATTTGAGCTTACAAACCTTATGCGTGCCAAAGGAAATGTTGGTATTATTAGTGAAATTATTTCTGAAGCTGTAAAAATTCATAAGCAAGATCATTGTCAAACTCATTCTAATGAATCACCCTTTCTAGGACTTGATCCACCACATGATGATGATGAACATGGATACTATGATGAGGATGATGATAGTGACTTCGATCTTGATGATGCAATGAGACATTTTGGTCTTATGGCAAATCTTCGGGGATACATGTCAGGAGGAAAGGAATGGGTTCTTGATAGTGGATGTACCGATCACATGACCGGAGATAAAGACATGTTTCATAAGCTTGCTGATAATGATAGTCCTCGAAAGTATGTCACTTTCGGTGACAACTCAAAGGGTAAGGTGGTTGGCCTTGGTAAGGTGGCCATATCACATGATAGCTCCATACAAAATGTCATGCTCGTTGAATCTCTTGGTTACAACTTACTTTCAGTATCTAGACTTGCTGATTTCGGTTTCAATGTTTTATTTACTGAAGTAGATTGCCAAGTGTTTCGTCGAGATAATCATAAAATGGTCTTTACCGGTGTGCGTAGAGGTGATCTATACATTGTTGATTTCACTAAAAAGGCTCAACCTAAAACTTGCTTCATTGCTAAATCCTCAAAAGGTTGGCTATGGCATAGACGAATAGGTCATGTCGGTATGCGAAACCTTGACAAGCTTATTAAAGGAAATCATATCCTTGGAGTTAATGATGTCATATTTGATAAGGATAGACTTTGCAGCGCTTGTCAGGCAGGTAAACAGGTTGGAGGAAGGCATCCCGTGAAGAACATCATGACCACAAGGAGGCCACTCGATCTACTTCACATGGATCTCTTTGGTCCCAACTCTTACAAGAGTCTCGGTGGAAATTCTTTTGGTCTATTTATAGTTGATGATTTTTCAAGATTTACGTGGGTGTTCTTTCTCGATGATAAATTGCAGGTCCAAAAGATCTTCAAAAACTTTGCTAGGAAGGCCCAAAATCAATTTGAAGTGAAGATCAAGAAGGTTCACAGCGACAACGGAACGGAGTTCAAGAACGCAAATGTGGACACCTTTCTTGACGAAGAAGGGATCTCACACGAGTTCTCGGCTACGTACACACCTCAACAAAACGGAGTTGTTGAGAGGAAGAACCGGACGCTCATTGAGATGGCGAGAACAATGCTTGATGAGTACAAAACGCCGAAGCACTTTTGGGCAGAAGCAGTTGAGACAGCTTGTCATGCAACAAATCGCTTGTATCTTCACAAGCTACTCGAC
The DNA here is from genome assembly GCF_002162155.2 of Triticum dicoccoides. Taxonomy (NCBI): domain Eukaryota; kingdom Viridiplantae; phylum Streptophyta; class Magnoliopsida; order Poales; family Poaceae; genus Triticum; species Triticum dicoccoides. The sequence continues at coordinate 332,076,906 of NC_041389.1, read as the reverse complement.
AAGACGGCATACGAGCTCCTCACCGGTAATAAACCCCAAGTTGGATACTTTCGAGTATTCAGCTCAAAGTGCTACATTCTTGATAAGCATCGTCGTTCTAAATTTGCTCCTAAATCTCATGAAGGTTTCCTACTAGGTTATGGCTCAAACTCTCACACTTACCGTGTCTACAACAATTTCACCTGAAAGGTTGAAGAGACGGTAGATGTGAAGTTTGATGAATCTAACGGCTCGCAAGTAGAGCAATTGCCAATTGATGTAGGTGACAAAGACCCTTCTGAAGCAATTCAAGACTTGTCTATTGGCAAGGTTCGTCCAACGGAGGTGAAGGAGCGTACCTCGTCCGTCCAAGTGGAAGCATCTAATTCACGACAAGGTGAACCAAGAGTTGATACGGAAGCATCCACAAGTGGGACACACCAAGATGAAGAAAATGAGGAAGTGCATCAAGATGAACGTCAACAACCTCCTTCTCCACCATGACAAGAGAACGGCAACGCCAATAATGAAGAAGGTCAAGAAGAAGAAGAACAAGATGAAGAATATGTTCAACGAAGACCCAAGCAAAATCTTTCACGAGTTCGAGCAAGAATTGCTAAAGATCATCCCGTCGAGCAAATCTACAATGACATTCAAACCGAGAGAATCACTCGCTCTAAAACTCGTTTAGCTAACTTTTGTGAAAACTGTTATTTCATCTCTAGCATTGAACCTATGAAGGTTGAAGAAGCATTGGAAGATCCGGATTGGATAAATGCTATGCATGAAGAGCTACATAACTTCGAGAGGAATCAAGTTTGGACATTGGTTGAGAAGCCCGACAACAACCACAACATCATCGGCACCAAATGGGTGTTTCGCAACAAGCAAGATGAAGATGGACAAGTAGTTCGCAACAAAGCACGTCTTGTCGCCCAAGGCTACACACAAGTCGAAGGTATGGACTATGGTGAGACTTACGCCCCCGTTGCTAGACTTGAATCCATCCGCATCTTACTTGCCTATGCTAATTATCATGATATCACCTTGTACCAAATGGACATTAAAAGTGCTGTTCTAAATGGTGAAATAGAGGAGGAAGTTTATGTTAAGCAACCTCCCGGCTTTGTCAATCCTAAGAAACCCAATCATGTTTACAAACTTCACAAAGCTCTTTATGGTCTTAAACAAGCTCCTAGAGCATGGTATAAATGCTTGACCAAGTTCCTTATTGAAAATGGCTTTGAAATTGGGAAAATTAATTCTACTCTTTTCACTAAAAGGGTTAATGGATAACTATTTGTGTGCCATATTTATGTTGATGATATCATATTTGGTTCAACTAACCCTCATTTTAGTGAAAAGTTTGGGAAGCTAATGTCGGAGAAGTTTGAGATGTCTATGATGAGTGAACTCAAATTCTTCCTTTGGTTGCAAATCAAGCAAACTAAGGAAGGTACCTTTGTTTCTCAAACGAAGTACACCAAGGACTTATTCAAGAAGTTCAATATGCAAGAATGCAAAGGTATGTCTACACCCATGCCTACTAGTGGACATAATGACTTGACCAAAGATGGTGAACCGGTTGATCAAAAGGTTTATCGCTCTATGATTGGTTCATTGTTATATCTATGTGCTTCACGTCCCGATATCATGTTAAGTGTGTGCATCTGTGCACGATATCAAGCTGCTCCTAAAGAATGTCATCTTAAGGTCGTGAAAAGGATAGTGAGATACTTAATCCATACACCAAATTTTGGCATTTGGTATCCTAAGAGGGCCTCCTTCAATCTTGTTGGCTATTTCGACTCAGACTATACTGGAGACAAGGTTGATAGAAAGTCCACTTCAGGTACTTGTCAATTTCTTGGTAGATCTATTGTGTCTTGGTCCTCCAAGAAACAAAACTCCGTATCCTTATCCACCGCCGAAGCTGAATATATTGCCGCTGGTTCATGTTGTGCTCAATTACTTTGGATGACCCAAACTCTTAAGGATTATGGGATATATGTGAGACATGTTCCATTGCTTTGTGACAAAGAAAGTGCTATCAAAATTGGTCATAATCCTGTGCAACATTCTCGAACTAAGCATATTGAAGTCCGTCATCATTTCATTCGAGATCATGTTGCTAAGGGTGACATTGATCTTAAGCATGTTCGCACCGAAAAGCAATTAGCGGATATATTCACTAAACCTCTTGATGAGAAAGTGTTTTGCAGGTTAAGAGGAGAATTGAACATCATTGATGCTTCAAACTTGGAGTAGAAACTCCATTGGATACATGCAAGACATGAGCTTAAGACTAATCCTTGATACTTCTCTTATGATGAAAATCTTATGTCTTGGATATATGTGTATCTTACATGTTATCTAACCCATGTAGGTACTTGGTGGAATCAAATTATATGAGATTGTAATCCACTCATATCTTGAGCAATCTCTACGTTACCAAGTCTCTACACTTTGGAGGTTGAAGACAAGGAAGCATGAAACCACTCAAACATGTCCTTTGACAAATTCTATGTTGAGCTTCATGATTGTCACTCTTGGATACACAAGTGCTCTTCCTTGCAAGAACTAACCCATGTAGGTAGATGGACGAAAATTCCAAGTGGTGCTCCAAATTCTTGATGAGCTACATCAACCTTGAGCAACCCACACAAGTTAAACTACATGGACAACACCATCAACCAAGGTATGTTGATCCATCTTAGAGAAGCTTTACTCCAAGTCATGAGCTAAAGGAACTCTAAAAGATGTGAATACATCAAGATGCTTAAACGAAAAGTGGCAACCCCATTTTGAGCTTAAACGATGAGTATGACCTATGATCAAGTGATCTCACTTGACTCCTAAGTCAATATACTCTAACATAGGTGACTTTTTCACCGACCATCTCTAGATGAAGTTCTCTTGTGTTCTTTTCTTTGTTTTTTTTGCATTTGACTCATGCATATTCTGTTTGTTCTGCATTTCTCTGCATTCCAATTCATTGCACATCTTTCAGTAAATTCCTTGCAAATCTTTGTCAGATCTTACTAGTCTAGTGAGCTGAGGTAACAAGTGTTTTCTCTGTGATGAACTCGGTTTCACCGATCAGTTATTTTCAGCCCAACCGAATCCTTTCGGTACGACCGAAGCATACCACTCGGTGCCACCGATTTCACAACAGGAAAAACTATTTGCTACATATTATATGTTTCTTCTGATCCAGCTCCACTCAATGAATCTTGTCCTCTACAAGCATCACTTTTTTATTATTGCTTTGTTCTGTGTCTCAAGGACCAAACCCATTCGACAGATTCTAGAAGACCCTTCTTGGAAATTGATGTCAAAGGGGGAGAGAGAGAACATCAAAGCTTATCATTTGAAGAGAGAGAGAGAGAGATCATCAAAGCTTATTACCTTCTTAAGGGGGAGAGAGACCCTCAAAGGGAAGAGAGAGATCTTCAGGGGGAGAGAATACTTAAGTAGAAAGTATTTCTCAAGGATCCCAGATGCTTGGTGTTCAAGAGGAGAGATGTCCACATGTCTTCTTGAGGGGAGAGACATGTTCATATGTTCTGTTGTGCTTATTTGCATTAGCATGCATCAGCTCTGATCATCATTCATATCTTTTAGCTCTGATTTTTTGTTCCCTATCTTCTCCCAGTATCCCATGTTAGATTCAGGGGGAGCAAGACATCTAAGGGAAAGAAATCATTTAAATTCATTGCATATCTTTTACTCTTGGGGACATGTCTAATCCAATGTGGTACTTAGTACTCACTATCTACATGTCATCCCAGTCTTGGTATTCTTGTTGGTTCTTCTGTTTGCTCTGGCTAGTAGATGCATCTGTGTTATCTAACCTTGTTTACGCAGGTTCATTCCATCCTAAGCCAACTCAAGACCACAAGGTAAGTATATGCATCACAATCATGTGTATGAGGAATTCTTGCTGATGTACATATTGTTTGCAAGAAGGACTCATGAGCATGAAGGTATTTTCTTCAACATTCTTTGCTCTGATGCATATGGCCAAGATACATGTAACACATTGCCTGCTCTACCATGTTTATGCCATCACATGATTCTACAGTCCATATTCACATGATTGCATACATGTAGGGGGAGCCTATGATTATTACATGTCCTTCCAAAGCTTTTCTTGATATTCTTTATATCTTTATCTAAAGCGTGAATGTATGTTGCCAGCAATTACCAAAAAGGGGGAGATTGAAAGCACAAGTGCTCCCTAGGTGGTTTTGGTAATTAATGTCAACATATCTCTTGTTGGACTAACACTTTTATCTAGTATGTTTCAGATAAGTTCAACAATGGAGTGGCATGGACTAAAGGATGTGGGAACTCCTTCAAGATGCTAAGGACAAAGGATCGGCTCAAGCTTCAAGATCAAGACTCTTCATTTTACATTTTAGTGGTCCAAGATCACATTGAGTATATAGGAAAAGCCAATACTATCAAGGAGGGATGAGGTGTTGCTTAATGAGCCTCTTGCTTCATGTGCTTTGTGATATGCTCCAAAACCCTCAGCTACTTTCCCACTTCCACAAATGACCTAAACCCAAAGCCAAAATCGGTCACACCGATTCTTCCTATCCGGCGCCACCGATTTCAAAAGTCATAGCCACTGCCACAAACCCTAAGCAAATCGGTGTTACCGATAGGGATCTCGGTCTCACCGAGATGGGATTGTAATCTCTCTGAGTATGTCCATTGTCAAAATCGGTCTCACCGAGTTTGAGCAATCGGTACTACAGAGATTACAATGCAAACTCTCTGGTTAACTTATTACCAAAATCGGTCCCACCGAGTTTGTGTAGTCGGTCAAACCGAGTTTGCCTGACCAACTCTCTGGAAAGCTTATTACCAAAATCGGTCTTACCAATTTTGTGTAATCGGTCTTACCGAGATTACGTTATGCCCTAACCCTAACCGAATCGGTCTCACCGAGTTGCACTTCGGTCCCACCGAAAACCCTAACAGTCACATTATTTGCTAAATCGGTCTCACTGAGTTTAAAGATTCGGTCCCACCGAGTTTGGTAGATTGTGTGTAACGGTTAGATTTTGTGTGGAGGCTATATATACCCCTCCACCTCCTCTTCATTCGTGGAGAGAGCCATCAGAACGAACCTACACTTCCAACTTACCATTTTTGAGAGAGAACCACCTACTCATGTCTTGAGGCCAAGATATTCCATTCCTACCATATGAATCTTGATCTCTAGCCTTCCCCAAGTTGCTTTCCACTCAAATCTTTTCTCCACCAGATCCAAAACCTATGAGAGAGAGTTGAGTGTTGGGGAGACTATCATTTGAAGCACAAGAGCAAGGAGTTCATCATCAACGCACCATTTGTTACTTCTTGGAGAGTGGTGTCTCCTAGATTGGCTAGGTGTCACTTAGGAGCCTCCGACAAGATTGTGGAGTTGAACCAAGGAGTTTGTAAGGGCAAGGAGATCGCCTACTTCGTGAAGATCTACTGCTAGTGAGGCAAGTCCTTCGTGGGCGACGGCCATGGTGGGATAGACAAGGTTGCTTCTTTGTGGACCCTTCATGGGTGGAGCCCTCCGTGGAGTCGCGCAGTCGTTACCCTTCGTGGGTTGAAGTCTCCATCAACGTGGATGTACGATAGCACCACCTATCGAAACCACACCAAAAACATATGTGTCTCCAATTGCGTTTGAATCCTCCAAACCCTTCCCTTTACTTTCTTGCAAATTGCATGCTTTACTTTCCGCTGCTCATATACTCTTTGCATGCTTGCTTGATATGTATTGTGAATGTTGAAATTGTGCCTAAACTACACTTTAACTCAGAGGAACTCAAAAACTGCAACTTTGGTACTTAGTGTCTAATCACCCCCCCTCTAGACACCTCTTCTCAAGGTCCTACACCCATGAAGATGGCACACGCCCCCGGTGCTGCCCGCAACACGGAGCCCGCGATACGAAGAAGATGGTGCTATGCGATGACACATCTTCAGCGACCCTTATCACGATCCTGCGATGTGTTTCCTTTGTCTTGGTGGACCACCGAATACGGTGTCTAGCTGAGATGAGGTGCACTCTTCATGGCATACAGGTCTCATTTGTCGTACGGGTGGCGTGATCCTTGTCTTAGCAGACCGCCGAATACGGCGTCTAGCTAGGACAGGGCATGAACCACGCCCTTCCATGATGCCATCTTTCTTCACCACCACGACGCTTTGCCCTTGTCTTGGTGGACCACCGAATACGGCGTCCAGACAAGACGAGGTGCCCCCTTCATTGCACCAGGTCTCGTTTGTCGTACGGGTGGCATGATCCTTGTCTTAGCAGACCACCGAATACGGCATCTAGCTAGGACAGGGCATCAACCACGCCCTTCCATGACGCCACCTTTCTTCAGCACCACGATGCTTTGCCCTTGTCTTGGTGGACCACCAAATATGGCGTCCAGACAAGACGAGGTGCACCCTTCAATGCACCAGGTCTCATTTGTCATACGGGTGGCGTGATCCTTGTCTTAGCAGACCATCGAATACGGCGTCTAGCTGAGACGGGGCATCAACCACGCCCCTCCATGATGTTACCTTTCTTCGGCCCCGCGGCGTGATCCTTGTTTTGGCAGACCACCGAATACGACGTCTAGCCAAGACGAGGCATCAAGCACGGCCCTTTAGACCGCCACCTTTCTCCGGCCTCGTGAGGCGGGGTCTTTGTCTTTGCAGACTACCGTAACCTCGGCGTCTAGTCGAGACGAGGCGCCAACCACACCGGCATTGCTGATATGAGCGAGTGTTGGTTTTACACCGACGCCGGTCTCCATAAGAATACTCCCGCGACAAGAACCCCTTGCATACCCCGACAAAACCGCTACATCGTCAGGAAGTCCGAGCAAAGCAGGACCCATGCAACTTCAACACCGACTACATCAACGCTGTCAAGACCGACGAGGCGCGACGGCGAGGGCGAACGTGGCCAGCACAAAGCCATGTTTTGAGCGGCACATGTACCGACGAGGACACGGGCTTTGCCGCCGCCCACACCACACACACACCATCATCATCATGCATGGAGAATGCGAAGCGAAGACGACGAAGACGACCACATGGCTTAATCGGAGGTATGTCACGGAGCAACCCGCAGGAGTAATTAACCGGGAGCTTTTCAAGGTGTTGCTTAATGAGCCTCTTGCTTCATGTGCTTTGTGATATGCTCCAAAACCCTCAGCTACTTTCCCACTTCCACAAATGACCTAAACCCAAAGCCAAAATCGGTCACACCTATTCTTCCTATCCGGCGCCACCAATTTCAAAAGTCATAGCCATTGCCACAAACCCTAAGCAAATCAGTCTTACCGATAGGGATCTCGGTCTCACCGAGATGGGATTGTAATGTCTCTGAGTATGTCCATTGTCAAATCGGTCTCACCGAGTTTGAGCAATCGGTACTATCGAGATTACAATGCAAACTCTCTGGTTAACTTATTACCAAAATCGGTCCCACCGAGTTTGTGTAATCAGTCAAACCGAGTTTGCCTGACCAACTCTCTGGAAAGCTTATTACCAAAATCGGTCTCACCGATTTTGTGTAATCGGTCTTACCGAGATTACGTTATGCCCTAACCCTAACCGAGTCGGTCTCACCGAGTTGCACTTCGGTCCCACCGGAAACCCTAACGGTCACATTATTTGCTAAATCGGTCTGACCGAGTTTAAAGATTCGGTCCCACCGAGTTTGGTAGATAGTGTGTAAGGGTTAGATTTTGTGTGGAGGCTATATATACCCCTCCACCTCCTCTTCATTCATGGAGAGAGCCATCAGAATGAACCTACACTTCCAACTTACCATTTTTGAGAGAGAACCACCTACTCATGTGTTGAGGCCAAGATATTCCATTCCTACCATATGAATCTTGATCTCTAGCCTTCCCCATGTTGCTTTCCACTCAAATCTTTTCTCCACCAGATCCAAAACCTATGAGAGAGAGTTGAGTGTTGGGGAGACTATCATTTGAAGCACAAGAGCAAGGAGTTCATCATCAACGCACCATTTGTTACTTCTTGGAGAGTGGTGTCTCCTAGATTGGCTAGGTGTCACTTGGGAGCCTCCGACAAGATTGTGGAGTTGAACCAAGGAGTTTGTAAGGGCAAGGAGATCGCCTACTTCGTGAAGATCTACCGCTAGTGAGGCAAGTCCTTCGTGGGCGACGGCCATGGTGGGATAGACAAGGTTGCTTCTTCGTGGACCCTTCGTGGGTGGAGCCCTCCATGGACTCGCGCAGCCATTACCCTTTGTGGGTTGAAGTCTCCATCAACGTGGATGTATGATAGCACCACCTATCGGAACCATGCCAAAAACATCCGTGTCTCCAATTGCGTTTGAATCCTCCAAACCCTTCCCTTTACTTTCTTGCAAATTGCATGCTTTACTTTCCGCTGCTCATATACTCTTTGCATGCTTGCTTGATATGTATTGTGAATGTTGAAATTGTGCCTAAACTCCACTTTAACTCAGAGGAACTCAAAAACTGCAACTTTGGTACTTAGTGTCTAATCACCCCCCTCTAGACACCTCTTCTCAAGGTCCTACAAGTGGTATCAGAGCATTGGTCTCCATTGCTTTGGTTTAATCACCATTGGAGGAAGATGGATGAGTCTACTATTGGGAGTCTTAGACATAGAGTATCTATTCTTGATGGAGAGTATTTTCATGAGTGGAAAAATGAGATGCTTGCTATTTTCAATCAATATCATTTAAACAAGTACATTTCTAGCCCTTGTGCACCTTATGTTGATCCTATGCATCCTACACATGATGAGTCAATTGACATGATTAGGAATCTTAGAACTGCCGAACTTATCATTAGAGGATTGCCTAGAAATTTGATTGGATGTTTGCCTACTTTCGAGTGTGCCTACACCATATGGAAATTTCTTGAGGAACGATTTCCTGATTATTCCTTGAAAAATCTTGATGAAATTCTTCATAAGTCTATTGCTTTGAGTAAGATGAATACTAGTGATCCCATGTTGGTGATCGTCTATTTGAGCTTACAAACCTTATGCGTGCCAAAGGAAATGTTGGTTTTATTAGTGAAATTATTTCTGAAGCTGTAAAAATTCATAAGCAAGATCATTGTCAAACTCATTCTAATGAATCACCCTTTCTAGGACTTGATCCACCACATGATGATGATGAACATGGATACTATGATGAGGATGATGATAGTGACTTCGATCTTGATGATGCAATGAGACATTTTGGTCTTATGGCAAATCTTCGGGGATACATGTCAGGAGGAAAGGAATGGGTTCTTGATAGTGGATGTACCGATCACATGACCGGAGATAAAGACATGTTTCATAAGCTTGCTGATAATGATAGTCCTCGAAAGTATGTCACTTTCGGTGACAACTCAAAGGGTAAGGTGGTTGGCCTTGGTAAGGTGGCCATATCACATGATAGCTCCATACAAAATGTCATGCTCGTTGAATCTCTTGGTTACAACTTACTTTCAGTATCTAGACTTGCTGATTTCGGTTTCAATGTTTTATTTACTGAAGTAGATTGCCAAGTGTTTCGTCGAGATAATCATAAAATGGTCTTTACCGGTGTGCGTAGAGGTGATCTATACATTGTTGATTTCACTAAAAAGGCTCAACCTAAAACTTGCTTCATTGCTAAATCCTCAAAAGGTTGGCTATGGCATAGACGAATAGGTCATGTCGGTATGCGAAACCTTGACAAGCTTATTAAAGGAAATCATATCCTTGGAGTTAATGATGTCATATTTGATAAGGATAGACTTTGCAGCGCTTGTCAGGCAGGTAAACAGGTTGGAGGAAGGCATCCCGTGAAGAACATCATGACCACAAGGAGGCCACTCGATCTACTTCACATGGATCTCTTTGGTCCCAACTCTTACAAGAGTCTCGGTGGAAATTCTTTTGGTCTATTTATAGTTGATGATTTTTCAAGATTTACGTGGGTGTTCTTTCTCGATGATAAATTGCAGGTCCAAAAGATCTTCAAAAACTTTGCTAGGAAGGCCCAAAATCAATTTGAAGTGAAGATCAAGAAGGTTCACAGCGACAACGGAACGGAGTTCAAGAACGCAAAGGTGGACACCTTTCTTGACGAAGAAGGGATTTCACACGAGTTCTCGGCTACGTACACACCTCAACAAAACGGAGTTGTTGAGAGGAAGAACCGGACGCTCATTGAGATGGCGAGAACAATGCTTGATGAGTACAAAACGCCGAAGCACTTTTGGGCAGAAGCGGTTGAGACAGCTTGTCATGCAAAAAATCGCTTGTATCTTCACAAGCTACTCGACAAGACGGCATACGAGCTCCTCACCGGTAACAAACCCCAAGTTGGATACTTTCGAGTATTCAGCTCAAAGTGCTACATTCTTGATAAGCATCATCGTTCTAAATTTGCTCCTAAATCTCATGAAGGTTTCCTACTAGGTTATGGCTCAAACTCTCACACTTACCGTGTCTACAACAATTTCACCCGAAAGGTTGAAGAGACGGTAGATGTGAAGTTTGATGAATCTAACGGCTCGCAAGTAGAGCAATTGCCAATTGATGTAGGTGACAAAGACCCTTCTGAAGCAATTCAAGACTTGTCTATTGGCAAGGTTCGTCCAACGGAGGTGAAGGAGCGTACCTCGTCCGTCCAAGTGGAAGCATCTAATTCACGACAAGGTGAACCAAGAGTTGATACGGAAGCATCCACAAGTGGGACACACCAAGATGAAGAAAATGAGGAAGTGCATCAAGATGAACGTCAACAACCTCCTTCTCCACCATGACAAGAGAACGGCAACGCCAATAATGAAGAAGGTCAAGAAGAAGAAGAACAAGATGAAGAAGATGTTCAACGAAGACCCAAGCAAAAGCTTTCACGAGTTCGAGCAAGAATTGCTAAAGATCATCCCGTCGAGCAAATCTACAATGACATTCAAACCGGGAGAATCACTCGCTCTAAAACTCGTTTAGCTAACTTTTGTGAAAACTGTTATTTCATCTCTAGCATTGAACCTATGAAGGTTGAAGAAGCATTGGAAGATCCGGATTGGATAAATGCTATGCATGAAGAGCTACATAACTTCGAGAGGAATCAAGTTTGGACATTGGTTGAGAAGCCCGACAACAACCACAACATCATCGGCACCAAATGGGTGTTTCGCAACAAGCAAGATGAAGATGGACAAGTAGTTCGCAACAAAGCACGTCTTGTCGCCCAAGGCTACACACAAGTCGAAGGTATGGACTATGGTGAGACTTACGCCCCCGTTGCTAGACTTGAATCCATCCGCATCTTACTTGCCTATGCTAATTATCATGATATCACCTTGTACCAAATGGACATTAAAAGTGCTGTTCTAAATGGTGAAATAGAGGAGGAAGTTTATGTTAAGCAACCTCCCGGCTTTGTCAATCCTAAGAAACCCAATCATGTTTACAAACTTCACAAAGCTCTTTATGGTCTTAAACAAGCTCCTAGAGCATGGTATAAATGCTTGACCAAGTTCCTTATTGAAAATGGCTTTGAAATTGGGAAAATTAATTCTACTCTTTTCACTAAAAGGGTTAATGGAGAACTATTTGTGTGCCATATTTATGTTGATGATATCATATTTGGTTCAACTAACCCTCATTTTAGTGAAAAGTTTGGGAAGCTAATGTCGGAGAAGTTTGAGATGTCTATGATGAGTGAACTCAAATTCTTCCTTGGGTTGCAAATCAAGCAAACTAAGGAAGGTACCTTTGTTTCTCAAACGAAGTACACCAAGGACTTATTCAAGAAGTTCAATATGCAAGAATGCAAAGGTATGTCTACACCCATGCCTACTAGTGGACATAATGACTTGACCAAAGATGGTGAACCGGTTGATCAAAAGGTTTATCGCTCTATGATTGGTTCATTGTTATATCTATGTGCTTCACGTCCCGATATCATGTTAAGTGTGTGCATCTGTGCACGATATCAAGCTGCTCCTAAAGAATGTCATCTTAAGGTCGTGAAAAGGATAGTGAGATACTTAATCCATACACCAAATTTTGGCATTTGGTATCCTAAGAGGGCCTCCTTCAATCTTGTTGGCTATTTCGACTCAGACTATACTGGAGACAAGGTTGATAGAAAGTCCACTTCAGGTACTTGTCAATTTCTTGGTAGATCTCTTGTGTCTTGGTCCTCCAAGAAACAAAACTCCGTATCCTTATCCACCGCCGAAGCTGAATATATTGCCGCTGGTTCATGTTGTGCTCAATTACTTTGGATGACCCAAACTCTTAAGGATTATGGGATATATGTGAGACATGTTCCATTGCTTTGTGACAAAGAAAGTGCTATCAAAATTGGTCATAATCCTGTGCAACATTCTCGAACTAAGCATATTGAAGTCCGTCATCATTTCATTCGAGATCATGTTGCTAAGGGTGACATTGATCTTAAGCATGTTCGCACCGAAAAGCAATTAGCGGATATATTCACTAAACCTCTTGATGAGAAAGTGTTTTGCACGTTAAGAGGAGAATTGAACATCATTGATGCTTCAAACTTGGAGTAGAAACTCCATTGGATACATGCAAGACATGAGCTTAAGACTAATCCTTGATACTTCTCTTATGATGAAAATCTTATGTCTTGGATATATGTGTATCTTGCATGTTATCTAACCCATGTAGGTACTTGGTGGAATCAAATTCTATGAGATTGTAATCCACTCATATCTTGAGCAATCTCTACGTTACCAAGTCTCTACACTTTGGAGGTTGAAGACAAGGAAGCACGAAACCACTCAAACATGTCCTTTGACAAATTCTATGTTGAGCTTCATGATTGTCACTCTTGGATACACAAGTGCTCTTCCTTGCAAGAACTAACCCATGTAGGTAGATGGACGAAAATTCCAAGTGGTGCTCCAAATTCTTGATGAGCTACATCAACCTTGAGCAACCCACACAAGTTAAACTACATGGACAACACCATCAACCAAGGTATGTTGATCCATCTTAGAGAAGCTTTACTCCAAGTCATGAGCTAAAGGAACTCTAAAAGATGTGAATACATCAAGATGCTTAAACGAAAAGTGGCAACCCCATTTTGAGCTTAAACGATGAGTATGACCTATGATCAAGTGATCTCACTTGACTCCTAAGTCAATATACTCTAACATAGGTGACTTTTTCACCGACCATCTCTAGATGAAGTTCTCTTGTGTTCTTTTCTTCTTTTTTTTTTGCATTTGACTCATGCATATTCTGTTTGTTCTGCATTTCTCTGCATTCCAATTCATTGCACATCTTTCAGTAAATTCCTTGCAAATCTTTGTGAGATCTTACTAGTCTAGTGAGCTGAGGTAACAAGTGTTTTCTCTGTGATGAACTCGGTTTCACCGATCAGTTATTTTCAGCCCAACCGAATCCTTTCGGTACGACCGAAGCATACCACTCGGTGCCACCGATTTCACAACAGGAAAAACTATTTGCTACATATTCTATGTTTCTTCTGATCCAGCTCCACTCAATGAATCTTGTCCTCTACAAGCATCACTTTTTTATTATTGCTTTGTTCTGTGTCTCAAGGACCAAACCCATTCGACAGATTCCAGAAGACCCTTCTTGGAAATTGATGTCAAAGGGGGAGGGAGAGAACATCAAAGCTTATCATTTGAAGAGAGAGAGAGAGAGATCATCAAAGCTTATTACCTTCTTAAGGGGGAGAGAGACCCTCAAAGGGAAGAGAGAGATCTTCAGGGGGAGAGAATACTTAAGTAGAAAGTATTTCTCAAGGATCCCAGATGCTTGGTGTTCAAGAGGAGAGATGTCCACATGTATTCTTGAGGGGAGAGACATGTTCATATGTTCTGTTGTGCTTATTTGCATTAGCATGCATCAGCTCTGATCATCATTCATATCTTTTAGCTCTGATTTTCTGTTCCCTATCTTCTCCCAGTATCCCATGTTAGATTCAGGGGGAGCAAGACATCTAAGGGAAAGAAATCATTTAAATTCATTGCATATCTTTTACTCTTGGGGACATGTCTAATCCAATGTGGTACTTAGTACTCACTATCTACATGTCATCCCAGTCTTGGTATTCTTGTTGGTTCTTCTGTTTGCTCTGGCTAGTAGATGCATCTGTGTTATCTAACCTTGTTTACGCAGGTTCATTCCATCCTAAGCCAACTCAAGACCACAAGGTAAGTATATGCATCACAATCATGTGTATGAGGAATTCTTGCTGATGTACATATTGTTTGCAAGAAGGACTCATGAGCATGAAGGTATTTTCTTCAACATTCTTTGCTCTGATGCATATGGCCAAGATACATGTAACACATTGCCTGCTCTACCATGTTTATGCCATCACATGATTCTACAGTCCATATTCACATGATTGCATACATGTAGGGGGAGCCTATGATTATTACATGTCCTTCCAAAGCTTTTCTTGCTATTCTTTATATCTTTATCTAAAGCGTGAATGTATGTTGCCATCAATTACCAAAAAGGGGGAGATTGAAAGCACAAGTGCTCCCTAGGTGGTTTTGGTAATTAATGTCAACATATCTCTTGTTGTACTAACACTTTTATCTAGTATGTTTCAGATAAGTTCAACAATGGAGTGGCATGGACTAAAGGATGTGGGAACTCCTTCAAGATGCTAAGGACAAAGGATCGGCTCAAGCTTCAAGATCAAGACTCTTCATTTTACATTTTAGTGGTCCAAGATCACATTGAGTCTATAGGAAAAGCCAATACTATCAAGGAGGGATGAGGTGTTGCTTAATGAGCCTCTTGCTTCATGTGCTTTGTGATATGCTCCAAAACCCTCAGCTACTTTCCCACTTCCACAAATGACCTAAACCCAAAGCCAAAATCGGTCACACCGATTCTTCCTATCCGGCGCCACCGATTTCAAAAGTCATAGCCACTGCCACAAACCCTAAGCAAATCGGTGTTACCGATAGGGATCTCGGTCTCACCGAGATGGGATTGTAATCTCTCTGAGTATGTCCATTGTCAAAATCGGTCTCACCGAGTTTGAGCAATCGGTACTACAGAGATTACAATGCAAACTCTCTGGTTAACTTATTACCAAAATCGGTCCCACCGAGTTTGTGTAGTCGGTCAAACCGAGTTTGCCTGACCAACTCTCTGGAAAGCTTATTACCAAAATCGGTCTTACCAATTTTGTGTAATCGGTCTTACCGAGATTACGTTATGCCCTAACCCTAACCGAATCGGTCTCACCGAGTTGCACTTCGGTCCCACCGAAAACCCTAACAGTCACATTATTTGCTAAATCGGTCTCACTGAGTTTAAAGATTCGGTCCCACCGAGTTTGGTAGATTGTGTGTAACGGTTAGATTTTGTGTGGAGGCTATATATACCCCTCCACCTCCTCTTCATTCGTGGAGAGAGCCATCAGAACGAACCTACACTTCCAACTTACCATTTTTGAGAGAGAACCACCTACTCATGTGTTGAGGCCAAGATATTCCATTCCTACCATATGAATCTTGATCTCTAGCCTTCCCCAAGTTGCTTTCCACTCAAATCTTTTCTCCACCAGATCCAAAACCTATGAGAGAGAGTTGAGTGTTGGGGAGACTATCATTTGAAGCACAAGAGCAAGGAGTTCATCATCAACGCACCATTTGTTACTTCTTGGAGAGTGGTGTCTCCTAGATTGGCTAGGTGTCACTTAGGAGCCTCCGACAAGATTGTGGAGTTGAACCAAGGAGTTTGTAAGGGCAAGGAGATCGCCTACTTCGTGAAGATCTACTGCTAGTGAGGCAAGTCCTTCGTGGGCGACGGCCATGGTGGGATAGACAAGGTTGCTTCTTTGTGGACCCTTCATGGGTGGAGCCCTCCGTGGAGTCGCGCAGTCGTTACCCTTCGTGGGTTGAAGTCTCCATCAACGTGGATGTACGATAGCACCACCTATCGAAACCACACCAAAAACATATGTGTCTCCAATTGCGTTTGAATCCTCCAAACCCTTCCCTTTACTTTCTTGCAAATTGCATGCTTTACTTTCCGCTGCTCATATACTCTTTGCATGCTTGCTTGATATGTATTGTGAATGTTGAAATTGTGCCTAAACTACACTTTAACTCAGAGGAACTCAAAAACTGCAACTTTGGTACTTAGTGTCTAATCACCCCCCCCTCTAGACACCTCTTCTCAAGGTCCTACACCCATGAAGATGGCACACGCCCCCGGTGCTGCCCGCAACACGGAGCCCGCGATACGAAGAAGATGGTGCTATGCGATGACACGTCTTCAGCGACCCTTATCACGATCCTGCGATGTGTTTCCTTTGTCTTGGTGGACCACCGAATACGGTGTCTAGCTGAGATGAGGTGCACTCTTCATGGCATACAGGTCTCATTTGTCGTACGGGTGGCGTGATCCTTGTCTTAGCAGACCGCCGAATATGGCGTCTAGCTAGGACAGGGCATGAACCACGCCCTTCCATGATGCCATCTTTCTTCACCACCACGACGCTTTGCCCTTGTCTTGGTGGACCACCGAATACGGCGTCCAGACAAGACGAGGTGCCCCCTTCATTGCACCAGGTCTCGTTTGTCGTACGGGTGGCATGATCCTTGTCTTAGCAGACCACCGAATACGGCATCTAGCTAGGACAGGGCATCAACCACGCCCTTCCATGACGCCACCTTTCTTCAGCACCACGATGCTTTGCCCTTGTCTTGGTGGACCACCAAATATGGCGTCCAGACAAGACGAGGTGCACCCTTCAATGCACCAGGTCTCATTTGTCATACGGGTGGCGTGATCCTTGTCTTAGCAGACCATCGAATACGGCGTCTAGCTGAGACGGGGCATCAACCACGCCCCTCCATGATGTTACCTTTCTTCGGCCCCGCGGCGTGATCCTTGTTTTGGCAGACCACCGAATACGGCGTCTAGCCAAGACGAGGCATCAAGCACGGCCCTTTAGACCGCCACCTTTCTCCGGCCTCGTGAGGCGGGGTCTTTGTCTTTGCAGACTACCGTAACCTCGGCGTCTAGTCGAGACGAGGCGCCAACCACACCGGCATTGCTGATATGAGCGAGTGTTGGTTTTACACCGACGCCGGTCTCCATAAGAATACTCCCGCGACAAGAACCCCTTGCATACCCCGACAAAACCGCTACATCGTCAGGAAGTCCGAGCAAAGCAGGACCCATGCAACTTCAACACCGACTACATCAACGCTGTCAAGACCGACGAGGCGCGACGGCGAGGGCGAACGTGGCCAGCACAAAGCCATGTTTTGAGCGGCACATGTACCGACGAGGACACGGGCTTTGCCGCCGCCCACACCACACACACACCATCATCATCATGCATGGAGAATGCGAAGCGAAGACGACGAAGACGACCACATGGCTTAATCGGAGGTATGTCACGGAGCAACCCGCAGGAGTAATTAACCGGGAGCTTTTCAAGGCCCCGGGAACCAGGAGACCGCACATCGCCATAGTCAGGCAGGCCACGCTAGTAGGCCACAGAGCGCAACCAGTTTTTATGGGATCTTGTAATTTTGTTCATTTAAAGAGATAAATGAAATACTTGTTTCCTGTATCACTTTTCTTTGTGTACTACGGTACACTGGCACGCCCGCATTTTTGTTTTTCCCCGTCTCATGAGAGAAATCCATACTCCTTCTCTTCCCTTCTTCTAGAGTGCTTATAAGATTTTTCTCGTGTCAACAAGGACCTCACGCACAAACTCCGAATTCACGCGGTCATAGGCTTTCTCAAAATCTAACTTGAGAAGCACGCCACGCGCTTTGGTGCGTTTCAGCTCATGCACAATTTCTAACAGCGCTAAGGTTGTAACACCCCGGATTCGATGCGCCAGGTGTCTGCCAGTTATTCGCCATCATTGCCATGTCATTTGCTTGCATGTTGCATTTTATCATGTCATCATGTGCATCTCATTTTGCATACGTGTTCGTCTCATGCATCCGAGCATTTTCCCCGTTGTCCGTTTTGCAATCCGGCACTCCTATGTCCTCCGGCGTCCCCCTTTTGTCTCTCGTTGTGAGCGGGTATTAAATGTACTCGGAATGGACCGAGTCTTGCCAAGTGGCCTTGGTACACCACAGGTAGACCGCCTGTCAAGTTTCGTACCATTTGGAGTCCGTTTGATACTCCAACAGTTAACCGGGTAACCGCAAAGGCCTTTTGAGTGTTGCAGCTCAACCCCCTCCAAAGTGGCCCAATAACCCATCCAAACCCCCTCCATGCTCTTGGTCGTTCGATCACGATCGTGTGTGTGAAAACCGATCCTCATTTGGACTCTCCTAACTCCCTCTACCTATATAAACATATCCTCCCCCGAAATTCGCGGATGAATTCCACCCTAACCCTAGCCTCTTTCTCCTCCCGCCGCCGGACGCGTCCACCCCCACCGCCGGACATGTCCGCCGTCGCCCTCAGCAAACCAGACGCCGACACCTGTCCGCCCACGCCATCCCCGCGGCCGCGGCCCACCGAGCCCATCGCGGGCCCGCGCGAGCCCGACCGCGCCCGCCGCCG
>NC_041389.1:332016087-332057869 GCF_002162155.2 Triticum dicoccoides | reverse complement strand
CGAGCCCGAGCACTCCGCCGCCGCCGCTCGAGCTCCGCCGCCGACCTCGCCGCCCTAGCGTGCCTCCTCGCCGGACCCCGTCGCCTCCGCCCGCGGGCGACCCCGCCGCCCCTCAGGCGTCGTCCGTCGCGTCGCCCCACTCTAGCGGCGCCGCCGCCGCTCGCCTCGCCCCGGGCGCCGCCGCCGGTCGCCATGGGGAGGGTCGAGCTCCTCCAGCCGCTAGCCCTCCTCCTCGCGCCGTTATTCTCCAGGATCCGGACGGATCCGGTGCGATCCATCCCGGATCCGCCTCGCGCGCCCGTCCCCGTCCCCTTCGCCGACCACTTCGCTGGAGGCCTCGCCGGAAGCCTCGCCGGAGTCTCCTCCACCCTCGCCGGAGTCGGGGTGGACCAGATCCACTAGGCCCGTGATCCAAACGCCCCGCCGTCCCGCTCCGCTCTGTCCCGGGATCTCCCCGTCCAACTTCCGCGGAGGTGAAATTCCATTAAGTCCCCGGTTCTGCAACATTTTCATGCCCTGTTCATCGCGTCATAACTCCGTGCATACTGCTCCGTTTCGTGCGTGTAATATATCAAAATGTTCAATGTGAGATGCCCTTCGTTTAATTCCATTGTGTCATGCTTGTTTGAGTCCATGTTTATTCCCTAATCATCGTTGCAAGAGTGTTATATGATGTTGACTGCTGTCTGTTAGCAGAACTTGATGATTTGTATTTTTCGTTGCATTTTGTGTGTGCATCTATGAGCATGAGCTCTACATGTGTTTTGAACTACATCATGCCATATTTATAGTGGTGCAATTCATGTATTTTTGTGAGTCTTGTAGTGAGTGAATCAAGATCATGAAATAGGGTACTTGTTGTTTCTGTTTTGCTAGTCTGAATCTGCTATATCATGATGCTATGTAAACCTGCTGCCTTAAGTCATTCTATGCATAATATGGAGATGTTCACTAAGGATGTTTTGTTATACATGCCATGCTCTATCCATACATGCCCCTGGTTGCATTTATAGACTGATGTAGCTTGTTGTAATCTTGCTCTCAAATTGCTAAATAATGTTGCTGTCAGCCTGTTAACATTAAGTTCAATTTTGCCATGAGCTTTGCTAGTGATCCATGCACCCTATGAACTTGATCTTGCCATTCTTAGCTTAACGAACATGTGTTCTTACTGTTTGTAACCTTTTGATGCCATTTATTTCTCTGTGGTGAGTGGTACAAGCTCACCAACATGCCTACTTATTGTTGTTCCTGCCATGTCTAAATCTGTCATATCATTTGCCATATTTACATGGGTGCCATCATATTTTCTGTGGCCTTTTGGCTCATGGTCAGTAAGGGACTTTTGTTATATGCAATTATTATATTCATTCCATGCCTTTGTTTGCCATGTTAAGTTTCTGTAACATGTTGTTTGATAGCTCTAAACATTGCAACCTGATGTTATTTCTGCTAAGTCTGAAACTGTTATTATTTGCAATCTTGCCATGTCCTTTTGAGCATGTTCTTGTGTTTTCTGGAGATAGCTTAGTGTTCATGTTTTGTCATGCCTTACTTGTACTTCATGCCCATGCCTTTTGTTTGCACGTTGAGATGCTGTAGCATATAATTTTGATGCTTGCTAGATGCCTAGTTGCTATTTTGGACAGCTTGTCCTTTAAACTTGTAAAGAGTGTATGTGTTGAACCGTTGCTCCGTTTTGAGTGTGCTATATATGAAACTTGCTTGATTTTGCATGTAGTTTCATATTATCATGTTGCATCTTTGTTTTGAGGTGTTTTCTTGATGTTTGGATGCATTTAGCATCAATGCCATGTTTAACTTGTTTTGCTCATATCTTCTAGGCCGTAGCTCCGAATTAAATAAACTTTATATGTAACTTGAATAGAATCTCGTGTAGATCATCTTGGTGCATCTTAACTTGCTGTTCAACAACTTGAACATAAGATTTATTCAGATCTGGACCAATTTCGGAAGTTGCATATGAGGACTTACCGGAATTGTTATATGTTGTTTCCGGCCTCATTTAAACTTGCTTTGACGTGTTGTTCTTGTATGCATCATCTCTTGCCATGAGTAGCTTCAATGAGTTTTGTCATGCATCATACTTGGTTGAGCATCATGCCTTGTTCTTGTGTGGTGTGTTTACCATGTTGTGTGCTTCTTCTCAATAGTTCCCGTTTCGTTGCGATCGTGAGGATTCGTTCGTCTGCGCTTGGTTCGGCTTCATCCGTTCATCTTCTTCAGGGACTCGTTCTTCTTCTTAGCGGGATTTCAGGCAAGATGACCGTCACCTTGGATCTCACTACTATCACTGCTATGCTAGTTGCTTTGTTCTATCGCTTTGTTGCGCTTCCTATCATTTGCTCTTCAAGCCTCCCAAATTGCCATGTCAGCCTCTAACCTTTTCATCCGTCCTAGCAAACCATTGCTTGGCTATTTACCGCTTTTGCTCAGCCCCTCTTATAGCATTGTTAGTTGCAGGTGAAGTTGAAGATTGCCCCATGATGGACAGGGTTATGTTGGGATATCAGTATATCTCTTATATTATTAATGCATCTATATACTTGGTAAAGGGTGGAAGACTCGGCCTTATGCCTGGTGTTTTGTTCCACTCTTGCCACCCTAGTTTCCGTCATACCGGTGTTATGTTCCCGGGTTTTCCGTCCCTAACGCGGTTGGGTGATTTATGGGACCCCCTTGACAGTTCGCTTTGAATAAAACTCCTCCAGCAAGGCCCAACCTTGGTTTTACCATTTGCCTCACCTAGCCCTTTTTCCCTTGGGTTTCAGGAGCCCGAGGGTCATCTTTATTTACCTCCCCGGGCCAGTGCTCCTCCGAGTGTTGGTCCAACCTGAGCGATGTCCGGCGCCCCCTGGGCAACCAGGGTCTATGCCAACCCGACGTCTGGCTCATCCGGTGTGCCCTGAGAACGAGATATGTGCAACTCCTATCGGGATTTGTCGGCACATCGGGCAGCTT
This sequence comes from Triticum dicoccoides, assembly GCF_002162155.2. Classification (NCBI taxonomy): domain Eukaryota; kingdom Viridiplantae; phylum Streptophyta; class Magnoliopsida; order Poales; family Poaceae; genus Triticum; species Triticum dicoccoides. The sequence continues at coordinate 332,054,887 of NC_041389.1, read as the reverse complement.
TGCTGGTCTTGTTTTACCATTGTCGAAATGTCTTGTAAACCGGGATTCGAGACTGATCGGGTCTTCCTGGGAGAAGGTATATCCTTCGTTAATCGCGAGAGCTTATCATGGGCTAAGTTGGGACACCCCTGCAGGGTATAAACTTTCGAGAGCCGTGCCCGCGGTTATGTGGCAGATGGGAATTTGTTAATGCCTGGTTGTAGATAACTTGACACTTGACTTAATTAAAACGCATCAACCGTGTGTGTGTGTAGTCGTGATGGTCTCTTTTCGGCGGAGTCCGGGAAGTGAACACGGTTTTGGGTTATGTTTGACGTAAGCAGGAGTTCAGGATCACTTCTTGATCATTGCTAGTTTCACGACCGTTCCGTTTGCTCTCTTCTCGCTCTTATTTGCGTATGTTAGCCACCATATATGCTTAGTCGCTGCTGCAACCTCACCACTTTACCCCTTCCTTACCCATTAAGCTTTTCTAGTCTTGATACCCATGGTAATGGGATTGCTGAGTCCTCGTGGCTCACAGATTACTACAACAACAGTTGTAGGTATAGGTTTTGCGATGATCATGACGTGAGAGCGATGTTTTCTTGTTTTGGAGTTCTTCTTCTACTTCTTCTTCGATCAAGGGATAGGTTCCAGGTCGGCAGCCTGGGCTAGCAGGGTGGATGTCATTTGAGTTTCTGTTTGTGTTTCATCCATAGTCGGATGGTGCTCTTATGTAAGATGATGTTGTATTCGTGTGGCATTGTATGCCTTTTGTATGTATCCCCATCTATTATGTAATGTTGATGTAATGATATCCACCTTGCAAAAGCGTCTTCAAGATGCGCTTCTATCCTTGGTGGGACCTTCGAGTTCCTTTAGGATAGGGTCGCATCTTGGGCGTGATAAAGGGGCCTTCTAAAATGCTACGGTGTTTGAGGAAACTGTTTGGCTAGGGCTAATCACACGTTGAGCCACCGGAGCCAATCAAGAGGCATAGGCTTTCACATATATCTTGAAAGGCACGTTGATCAGCGTGATTGGCCTAAAAAGTTTGATGTCATTGGCCCCTTTCACCTTAGGGATCAAGCTAATGGCCCCGTAGTTAAGGCGCGAAAGGTCTACCGTACCTAACGCAAACCCATTCACGATCTTGTAGAAAAGATGCTTGATTTGGGGCCAAAATTCCTTGAAAAATTCCACCGGCCATCCGTCCTGACCCGGAGCTGTGTCGGTTTTCATGTCATGAAGAGCTTTTGTCGATTTCTTCCGGAAGGAAGGAGAGAATGAGCCCTTCGTTCTCCTCCTGCGAAACCCGTTCCGTTGGGTCCCACAGGTCCTCACAGAGGCACAGAGCTTTTTCTTCGGCCGTCCCCAAAAGGCCTATGAAAAACTCATAAATGTGAGCCACTATGAGATCATTGGTTAACAGGAGGCCGTTGTCAGATTGAAGCCGTAGGATAGTACTCGTGCATTTTCTACCGTTGGCAAAAGCATGGAAGTACCCCGTGTTAGCATCTCCTTTAGTAACCCACTTGATGTCGCCCCTACGGCGCTAGTATTCCTCCTCCGCGCGCAAAATGGCCAGGACCTTGTTTTCTAAATCGTATCTATGGGCCCATTCGCCCTCCGAGAAAGTCCGGCGATCTACCTCCAAATCAAGCGCAGCGATTGCCTCTACAATCCTAGCCCGCTCCTTTTTGTTTTCACTGTCGTGGTTCGCACCCCACCTGTGCAGGAAACCCAGAGCTTGCTAACTGCCGCGGTCCAACACTCTGCCGGTCCACGTTGTGGCCCGAGCTGAGCGCAGATCGTAGCCCAACGATCAGCGACCAACTGCGCAAACCCCTCAGATTCGAACCACGCCATTTCAAGGTAAAATCTAGAGCTACGACGAACGAAATCTTCCCTTGAGGAGAAGATCAACGGGACGTGATCGGATCCAATACGCGTTTCGGCTACAAGCGTACACAGGGGAAAAATCACCTCCCACTCAGGAGTAAAGAAAACCCAATCTAGCATGCTCTGGACCGGATGTAATTGTTTGTTCGTCCAAGTGTATCTAGCCCCGGTCCTCGCAGACTCCCACAAAGCCGCCGACGCAATGGAGCTATTGAACATGGACACTCGAATCCAGTCAATGTTGGCATTGTTCTTGTCCGCCCCCAAGCGGATAAGATTAAAATCTCCACCCACCAATAGCGGAAAGTTGCAAGCTCGTTTGGCCCCGACCAAGTTGGTAAGCTCAAGCAAGAATTCCACTAATCGAGAGTGGTCCGCAGGTCCATACACGCAAACTACTACCCATGATAAACCAGAGGCACGATGTTTAATAGTAACCGCAAGCAAAAATACACCCATATCCCAATGCAATACATCACGATTACAGCCCAAAAGAATGCCGCCCGAGTGGCCCCTCGAAGGCACCCAATTCCAGATGAAGCGTTGCAAGGGATCAAAAGCAAGTAGGTCGCGGTAAGAGAAATTGGTTTTAATCATTTCCTGGAGAGAAACCACATCGATCTGCTCCTTGGCCATATATTCCTTGAGTTGGGTTCGACGCCTTCCGTGGCCCCAACCACGGCTGTTCCAAAACATGTAACGCATCTAGATGATCCGATTACGCAGGCACACCCCCCTAGAGGTCACCGCCTTAGCCACACGCTTCCGTGTCGAAATCCAGCTGGAAGAAGGTAGATCAGAGGCCTCCCTATCCTCTATCCCCTCAGCGGGTCCCGCCTCGTCCCCAGCCCGTACTGGTACGATGGCCAGTTGATTCGTAACAGCACCACGGGCAGCCGCATCCGCGAGCATGGCCCGCACTTCTTCCCGTGCACGAACCAAAGAGATGATATCTCCATAAGGAGCACCAATCGCAACCCCTCTATCATCTAAGATGCTGGCAAGATGTTCATCCGAAAAAGCATTCAAAATACGATAGGAGGGTAAGGGATTACCTGACGATTCCAGAATCTTGTCCGCGAGCCGAAGCTTGGCGCTCTCCAGGGAGGACAGCTCACCCAGCTTAGCCTTGGCCCGAGCACTGGGAGCCCGCTGCGCCACCGGAGTTGCCTTGGAGCGCCTGGCCTTGCTGCTCGCCTCGACCGGTCCCAACGCCGCCCCCAGTTCGCCCCCAAGAGTCTCCGCCACCGTTGCCTCAGATGAAACTTGCTTGCCGGCCGGCTTCCTGTCCGCCATCTTCTTGGCCTGGCGACCCGCGCTGTTGGAACCACGCTTGGTGGCTGGAGTCAAGTCGCAGTCAACCACACACCCTGTGTCTATCCCAGGCACCACCACCAAGGCAGATGACACGTTAGCAGCAGGAGTGGCCCCGACCAACTCGAGCGGCCCGGCTTTCACCATGAGCTGGGTCGGCAGATTAGATCCATACTCATCGAAAGACAGCGCGAGGGAGCGGGCCAACAGAGGAACACTCACTGTCGTGTCCTGGTTAGCCACCCCCATGGCCCCAGTGTCAGCCGAGATAGCACCCAGCTTATCCCAAGTCTCCGTGTCAATGAAAGTATCCAGCGGGCTGTCCTCGCAGTCCTCCGCAGCGTCCTGCATCTTGGTGTCACCTCCAGAAGCCGCCATGGTAGATCCACCCACGCCCTGATGCCCATTGCCTGTGGCTGCACCGACTGGCCGCGAGCCGCCCGACGGTCGGCCACCCCCCGCGACATCAGGATCTTTGGGTGGGGGGTTGGAAGGGCCAGCGCCAGGCGCCACCCGCTTGCCACCGCGTTTGGGCAACACCTCCCTTTCCACCTTGATTTGGTAGCCTTCATGATTAAACCAAACTTCCACAAACCCATTCAGTTTCTCCGGAGCTTTACACGCAATCTTCATCCTCACTGGCCCCATCCTGATGAGGGACAACTCATCCACCACAATGGGTCGACCAAGCATCCGGAACCCTTTCTTGATGCGGTCCTCACACATGTGTTTCTTAGGGATGCCCTGCAGCCGCACACTGGTTTCGGGCATGACCATCGGAGGCACCTCCTCGTGCAAGATATCACGCACAGTGGCAGTAATGTCATTGATAAACAAGAAAAGTTTCCCAGTCGACTTCGCCATGTGTAACAGATCCGCAGAAGGGAAGACCACCACGAAATCGTTGTCACCAACCTGAGTCACTTGCCAATCCCAGTCCCCGGTCACCATGTGTTGCAGCTCTTGCTTGAGGATGCGCAGATTGAGCCTCCCAGGCTCAGCTGCAAGAATGGCCGCGTTCTCGATCCGCACATCCACTGGCAGTTCGGCTTCGTCTTCGTCGTCAAACTCCAGGCAAAAGAAACCCTCACCGGAGATCACACTGCCCATAATTTGCAGCTGCAGCTGACGGCCGCGCGTCGGACAGTGGGCAGAAGCGTGGCCCTCTTCTTTGCACAGCACGTAGAAGGGCTTAAACTTGCACTTGCACTTGGACTTGGACAGCACGCAGAGTTAGTGCTCTTAGCAAAGATTTGTCTCAAAAGGCGGTGGTTTTTTCTCATCTTAGGAAATTATAAAGCTAAATACACAAAACGAGATGCACTGTCACTGTTACACGACTGACTGACGTATAGCCGGCAGGTCCGCTCTGAATCCATGGATTCATTCACAGCCAGCTATCCGGGAGTCCGATGTTCTGGAACCTAAAGGACGAGCCCTTGCCCCCCTTGCCGGCCGCGATCTCCGGCCCGTCGCCATCGATCTCCTCCTCGTCGCCTTCGGAGGACAGCATGAGCAGCGGCCCCCGCGCCGGCGCCGGTGGCGGGGGCAGGGCGAGGACGCCCTCATCCCACGTGAGGAAGTGCAGCGTGATGGGGCGGAGCGCGTGGCGGTGCAGCGAAAGCTTCTGGCTCAGCGACACGGTGTCGTAGCACCTGACGTCGCCGGCGGTGGAGACCATCCACGGCAGCACCTTCTCCCCTCCCACCCTCGACACCACCAGCAGCCTGCCCGCCCGCCTCGCCGCCCGGTGCAGCTCGAGCAGCCCGGACCGCGTGGACGCCACGCCGGGCGTGCTCTCGTCCGCCACCGACGACACGTAGATGAAGCCTTCCTCGGTCCGGCTGATGGCGAAACCGAGCCTGGTGTCCCCCTGCCGCAGCGCGATCTCCACCGCCATCTCGCCGCCGGGGCCCGACGGCGCGTACCATAGCCGCACCGCGCGCACCACGCCGATGTCCACGCCGTGGTAGTCCTCGAACCCGTACAGGCTGACGTTGGACATGTTGGCCAGGTCGGACAGGGAGCCCATGTTCACCGTGGACACCGCCGTCTCGCCGGAGATCTTGGTGAGCAGCGCCTCCGTCTGGACGCTGGCGAGCTCGACGGGGACGCCGGAGGCGCGGGACGAGGCGAGCCAGGCGTCGGCGCGGGCGAGGGTGTCGTCCAGCGTGTTGTAGCGGGTGTGGGTGCCGTCCGTGGCCTTGGGGAGCAGCAGCAGCGAGAGGAATCGGCTCGATTCCGGCACCGGCAGCAGCTCCTTCATCTTCTTCTCCCACGGGAACGTCTCGTACGCCGGCGCGATCTTCCAGTTCCGCAGCGCCGCCAGCATCTTGTCGTTCTTGGAACCTTCAGTTCACGTCATCAAATCTTTCCAAAGTTAATTTAAGTTGCACCGCAATTTACTTTCATCTCATGTGCGAATGTTTCACCAAAAGTTAATCCGATCCAAACGCTCAACTATTGAACAGCGTAAATGTGACAGAAGAATGTGAGGTGACAGATAAAACCAGCTGCCCAAATGGACCCAGATTTGAACAAGTATTGTGGTATTTATTTAACAAACAATCAGTAGTTTACTGGAGCAGATGCAATGTTGGTATTTGGTTCTCTGGCCTTCACAAGTGATCTGTCAAGCTGCCATATGCTTGCAAGTGGCATTTTAATTTGAATTCTGAGCTGCAAACGTTGCAGCAAGCATGGAAGATCGTGACGACGTGTTGGAGATCTGCGAGGATTCGTAAACAAAATCATGTTGACACAAATATAATTGTGTTGGGCTAGGGACCCTTTCGTCATGTCCCCCCGGCCTCACTGGCTTTGGAGGGGCAGCAAGAACTTGAGTGGTCTCTTAAGTTGCAACTTTTTGCGAGAGCTATACACAAGGAAGGAGTTTGGTTTCTGACAACGTCTTGTGATTGCCATGCCCATTTCTTGGCTCCTCGTTTGGAAGCGGAGAAGGAGCTGTTGCCTAATGTTCACTGGAAATTACTATGATAAAAATTCGTAGCCACGTTGGAAAGACGAAATTTCGTAATTTTTTTAAAAAAGAACTAGGCCAGTGAAACATACACAAAAATCAGGAGAGTCCTGAAATCAGCCTATACTTTCAGGTCAGGGCCAGGAAAAACCGTCGAAAATTTCAATGAGAACAAAATGGTTTTATGCATTTCCCCCGCAAAAAAAAGAAAGAAAGTCGGTGCCTTCGGCTACGCCCCGCTTAAATTGGAGCAAACGTAAGTGATCTCACGAGCAATGCATACATTGGCACGTTCTGATGCAGAGGCCGGGAAGCTGTGCACATTTTTACCCGGATGCGCGCTGTGCAAAAAGCAGAGCAAAATGGACAATGGAAGGGAGACGGCTCGTTTCACCTTCAGCGTCGAGCTCGACGCTCTCGCGGCTGGACCGATCGCCGACGTCGTCGCCTCGGGTGACACGCCTCCCCGACGACGTCCGCCCGCTGCCCGAGCCAGACCCCCTGGACGCGGACGGGCTGAGCTCCGGCTCCTCCCCGGCCGCCTGGGCCGGGGAGTCGCCGCGCTTGAAGGCCGACTTGAGCAGCTTCTGCATCTTGCCGCCGTTGTTCCTGCCGGTCGGCGCCGGCGAGAGGGCGGCGTCGCTGGGCATGGCTCCTCCCGGCGGTGGCGCGCGATGGAAGATGGGGCAGCGCTACGTCTGGTACAGAGCTACCGGCGCGGTATGGGATCACGGGGTTGGTTCCATGCGCGCACGACTTAACATCCCTTCGTCGCGGTACCATTGGCCGCCGCAGCCAGCAACTGGCCATTTTTGTATGCTGGGAGGAGGAGCCTCCGTCGCAGAAACCGAAACCAGAGCCCCGGACATGCCAGGGGAAAATCCAAATGAATTCTCCGGCAAGGCGTCATTGGTTCACCAGGATTTTCTTATTTGATTTGTAGGGTTTGAGATCTGGTTATTTTTTCCCGTGGTCCGCTATGCACGCAGTTGATTGATTTTAAAAGGAAAAATGTTCGGTGAACCACTAACCTCTTCAGAAAAGTTCCTATGTCTCATTAGTTTTTCTGTTGTTATATATGTGGTGTATCAAACATACTGTCCTTTTGATTTCAAGTAGTTTTGAATCCACACAGATCAACAGAGCATACTGCTGCCATCCTGCATTTTCTGAATTCATGCGAATCAAAGAGGTTGTGACATGTGGCTTTGGAGCGTCGAATATTTTCAACCGGCAAATCATTCTCACCTCTCCGAAAACAGAGAAAATTTTGTTTGCGTTTTCAATTTTTTTATTTGATGCACTGTAAAATTATCGGCTCCTTTTTTTGTTGTCAGTGCTGACATTTTCTTACATTCGAATCTATAGGATTAACTAGATCCTTGTTTGATGCACTAATATAATTTGAAACTCCTCCTGTTGGGTCAAATGCTGACATATGTTCGAATCTAGGGGATTAAATACATCTTTGACATGATGCCCTTAACAAGGATTATTTTGTGTATTCCATCTAACTACTCTTGAAAGTCAAAAATCAGGAAGAAGAATAACACGTTGACCAGGAGGATGCAAGCTAAGCCATGGTGCAATGCATCTGGAAACTACAATAATTAAGATGATGCATATAACATAATTTATTTCTTTGTTGGCAGAAAATAATTCAGATGCTGCAGTAACCGGAAATATCGACAGGTAATTTGCTAAAAAATAGTCATATAAAATCTCAGACCCAAATGCAAGGGTGTAAAATCACTAAAATTCAAATGGAGTTAATACAATATAAACCAGATTTAAACAAATTTCAGAACCCACGCTCAATTCAAATCAAATTTCAATTTTAATTTATTTGCCTGGTTACAGGGGTTATTGGCTTATTGCCAGCGTGGAAAGCAGAACCGGTTACTCCCCAAATTTTCCTGCTGAATGTTTTCCTAGTAATCGTTTCTGTTTCTGTAAAAGGGCTATTTTCTCAATGCGTCAAGTGTTTTCCAAACGGTGGTAACCAGTAGTAATACGATCATATCGTGACTAATTATAAAGTACTTATTTCAAGAAAATAATACAGTGTCAGTAACGAGAAATCTCAGTTTCAGGAGGGACCAGCACAGCTAACATGTTTTTGTAATGCTGATATTAGAGAAACGATGAATTCTGGCGCCAGAATTCTGCACAGCTAAGCTACCTTGAGATCTCCAAACAAAGAACTTTGCTTTGGTATTCAAGGCCAAGAAAACTTTCTTTGACCTCCCTGATTGTGCCCAAAAACATTTCCTTGGTTTGCGTGTATCGCTTCGGTATCAAGTTTGCATTGCACAAAGAAAAGCAAAAAAATCCTCCGGCTATCTGGTTTGGCAAGCTGAATCATCTCTGATCTCAGTCATTTTGCACCACAGATGTTTCATTTGCATAGTGAAAACAAAGAGAGGAGAAACTAAAGCAAAGTAGAGGGAAGTGGACAACCAAATGAATTACCTTTAGTCGGACTCGTAGGCGATCCGTTCTTCAGCTTCGGCACGCTCTTCGATCGCTTCAGCTTCCAATCCATGCCGACCTGGATTCAACTTCTGGGAGAAGAATCTGAACTAGGGCTCCTGTGTCCCCTCTTATGAGTGAGCAGCCATTTTTAGCTATGATCCTATAGATAATCACAAAAGGGTTTTGTAACAACAGACATGCCTTTTGGGTTGTAGAAGCCTCCCCTCAACTGATGAAATTGCTCTGGCAGTTCCTTAGTCTGTTGAAGTATTGGTGCATCTGATTTTACCAAGAATGAAAGGCGCCACAAAGTGCCAGTTTTTCTTGTTCCAGTGCTGATCTTATTCCTAGAAGCTGCCAAGAGCAAAGTGTCATTTCTTCCAATGCAATTGGCTTGTCTTTTCCTAAAGCTTGGAGCTTCTATGGTGTTCCATTTCCCGACATAATGTCGCTGTAAGATGGTGATTCAATAAAAATATGTTATGCAAAATTTGTTATTTCGCAATCATGCAAGAACAATGATGGAGACAGGATGGTGCACAAAACTGTTCCACACTATAGCAGGCCTAGATTTGAACTTCTCAAACTTCAAAAGCTGCAATGCAGACTATTGGTTAGGTCCATACTTCCATGATCTAATTGCTTTAGAGTTGTAGTTTACAGTCTGTTCCTCCAAACATGAAATTTACCAGGTAAGGCTATCTGATGTAGGAGTGTTCAACCGGCACAGAGAAATTTACATACTTAGCAAACAGAGATATAATTATTTCAAAAGGAGGTCTTCATTTCGCTTGTGTAAAAATTGGACGTCTAGTTTTGAAGCTTTTGAAACAACACAGCTGCAGTCACTGTGGATTTGGAACAGACAATCCACACCGTCCATGAATACAGCTAATTTCAAGTGTTGCTCCAACCAGTGATACGATACTGATAATACCAATATGTTACGAACAGTATCACCGGTATCTGCGTTTGATATTGGAAACGTATGGCAGATGGGAGTGAATATTGCAATGCTGTATCAAGCAGTCTCATTGGCCTTAGGGAATTGGAAGTGTTGAATTGTTCTGCACTCCTCAAGGAAACACACCTAAAAAAATGAGGAACCAGTGTCCGGTGCCGAGTGTAATACTATATTCGATTGTAAAGTGCAGCAGTAGTATGAATTATGAAGTTACCTAGGATTTTGCCTTGGAAGTGCAGACCGAGGCAAGATCCCTCATGGTACTGATGGAATCACTGAATATTCCTCTCTCCTTTTGTAAACTATAGCTAATTTAAATCATTCTTTAGTTTGGGGTCAGGAAAAGCTGGAAGTGAGCCATCAGCCCCCCGCTCCCCCGCTCCCCTGTTAGGGTTCCCCTCCCGCCGCCGCCGGCCTCCTCGCCTGCCTCCGCCGCCGTCGGCCGCCGGGCGAGCGCCTCCAGGCTCGCCCCGCTGCCCCCACCCCCTCCCCCCTCCCCCCTCTCCCCCCACCCCCCGCGGCGTGCCCGCGCGCGCCGGGGGGGAACCGCTCCTGCTGCGCCTCGGTCACTCCTTCCTCCCCTTCCCCCCGCCGTCGCCAGTGAGCTCTGTCGGGCAAAGCCCGGTGGGCGCGGCGGCGGCGGGGCCCTTCTCCCCCCTGCTCGTGGGACGCCGGCGCGGGGCGGCCTCCTCGAGTTGCGATGCTGGACTTCGCGAGGTTCAGCAGCTCGGCGGCGGGCTCGCGGGGCAGCCGGCTGGTGGCGGCGCGCCGGTGCCCTGGATCTCGTGCGTGGCGGGGCGGCTGCGGCGCTCCCATCTCGGGAGGTGGCGCGCGGTCGGCCCCCTGCTGGATCCAGCCGGATCTGGTGGTGGGGGTCGGCCGGTGGCGCGTGGTGGCGGTGGTGCGTGCCCGGCGGCTCCGGCGCTATGAGCTCGCCGGGCGACGCGGGTAGGGCAGCGGCCGGGCATGGCCGTTGCTCCGGCCGTGGGCGGCGACCTGTGGAGGTCCGGCTGATGGACTCCCGGTGTCGTGGCGGTTCCATGGTGGCTTGGCGAATCTGCTTGCGGCGGCGGCTAGCTTCTCCGGCGTCGGTTTGTCTGCGATCGGACCGTTTCGGCCTTCACTCCATATCCTCAGCGCTCGGTCGCTACTCCCTTCAAAGGGCTGGCCCTTTCCCAGCTACGGTCCATCGCTCGTCTCGCGTCCGGTGCAACAGGACCGAGCTCGTCTCGCGCATAGTGCCGCCGGACCGAGCTCGTCTCGCGCACGGTGCAGCAGGACTGACCTCGTCCCCGCCCCACGGTGCTGCAGGACCGATCTCGTCTCGCGCTCCAAGCTGCAGGATGGGTCAATGGATGCGAGTGTTGGCCGACCTATTGGGTCTCGATGCTGGGGGTGGGCCAGGGGTGCAAAGGCGGATTCTTTTTTTGCTCGTCTCTTTGGTTGGGGTAGCGGCGGGTCTCGGGTGCGGTGGTGTGAAGGTCTTGGATGCCTGGGCGGCGGCCCTGGTGGCGGTGCACGGTGCTCTTGGGCAAAGCCCGTGTCTTGGCGCTGCCCGGTGACCATGGCCGTGTGGGCGGCGTGGTTGTCGGGGTGTAGCGTTCGGCAGCAGTGAGTGTTGGCCGGGGTGAAAACCTGCTCTTTCTTCGGACGGACCGGCGACGGCGAAACTCGTTCCCTTCTTGAAGGCGTCGTCGCGGCTCTCACCGCCCGTCGTGCGGCTCCGGGGGAAACTCTGATCCTCGGATCGGGCGGTGGCGGCGCTCCGGTGTCGTATCCTTCCTGAAGGCACCGCCTTGGAGTCCACGGTTCGTTGTATGCGGCTTCATCTCTTCGTGGTAGTGTGCTAGGGGTGATGTTGCTGCGCTCAGCGCTTTTGTATCCTGCCTTGGTTGTGTGTGGTGTTGGTGTGCGTTTGTATCGGATGATGTGGATCTTTGCTTTATATATAAAGCGGGGCGAAAGCCTTTTTGGGCAAAAGCTGGAAGTAATTCTGGAATAAATATGGATGTTTTTTGGTTTTATTTTACTGCTTGCTGTATGATTTGGTTCAAACAATAATTTAGTTTAGGTGCATTTCGATCAAGAATTGTGCAAAACAGCATATCAAACACAAGAAATGAAGAAGAAAAATGAACGAGTGAAAGAAAGGAGCTATGGATTGTCAGTCCTAGAAATTTTGGTAACTCAGACGTGACTTTTCGAAACATTTCAAGATAAAATAGAATATGTTAACTGAATAAAATATCTTTTTTTTTACTTTGATGTTAATAGATTTTTAATATGTTAGTACTTTCTAGTCTTCTTACATCAATTGCTCTTCTATTTAAGAGTGGTTTTATTTCAGAGATGCACTAAAAATTGCTGTAATTTACTGTATATAAAAGTAGCTATTTTGTTCTCATTCTTAAAGGAAGTCTCATGTTGTGGATCTGAAGTCAACGATGAATTCGGTGGGGGGCAAAAGGATATTCTTGCATCTATGAATGCCTTGATAGATCCACTTGTAACTTTGGAATGAACCCCACACTGGATTTTGCGGGTCTCGAAGATCAATCGGCAACTGGACAGAAACAAGGGGCTGTTCTTGGACAATCCCTCGGACCATGTTGGCACTAGATAAATAGAGGCTTCTCCTAATTTGCTTCCCGACATACGAGGAAGGCTCATCAGGTAAGACACGATGATGCTAAACCGGTATAGGAACATGACAGTTTCTGAATTCTGAAGAAATTTCACTTCAACCTGCATACGACGTGCAATGGATTTCACTTCAGGTTGAAGTGAAATTTTTGTAGGCCCTCTTCACCTTATGGTTTGTAAAAGAGAAAAATTCATCACCAAACTTGCAGTGGCGTTAGCTTTAGTCCCTGTGGTTACAAATACCCGCAATACGGCCACCAAACTTACTCTAGGGGGCCATCTATGGTCCAAAATACGAATTTCTATACGTACGCGCTGAGCTGGCTCGAGTCAACGACTGCCAACGGTGCACTGACTGCCACATGCGCTTGCTCGCTCGAATACGCAGGCAACCAGGTTTTTTTTGCAAAACTGGCAGAACAAAAGATCTCCTCCCCCCACCTGGTCGGACACCTGGTCGGATCGAGCCACCCGCGCGGACCGAGCCCACCCGCTGCCCTCTCCCAACCATAGCCCACCCGCCTCCCTCCGCCACCGCCCTCGCCGCCGCCGCCGCAGCCATTGCCGCCGCTCTCTCTCCATCGCCGTAGACATTGCCGCTGCCCTCTCTCCTCATGTCTTCTTCGAGCTCTGTTCGAACTGGGCTACGTGGCCGCTCCGTTGTCCTTCCTTTGATCCCGTGCCCGGATTGTGGCGAGCAGGTGAAGTTCTACCGCTCTGGCACGGACGAGCACGAGGGGTGGGTCTTCTACAGGTGCAGCAAACGCCAGGTCAAGTTCCTCTACCTATGTGGTAGATCTTTTCTTCACTGTTTCTGCATCAGATTGATGTGTAAGACTGCATTAGGGTTTTGTCAGATTGAACTTAGTTAACTGGCATTAGGTTTGTACTGCAATTGGTTGGTGGTAGTTAATTGAAATTTATAGTTAACTGAACTTTTTCAGATAACTGAAAATGCTTTGTTTCTTTGTTTTTTAGGTCACCTGTGATTTCTGGCGTTGGGAGCTAGAATATGTGCAGCATCTTGTTGAACATAGGGTTCTTGTTGGTGATGCTGCTGTGGATGCAATAGGAGCAGCTGAGGATAAAAGGGAGGAGCTTGAGAGGAAGAGGACTGAAGCAATGAACACAAGAAGCATAGATGGAAGAGGCATGGCTGGGAGAGGTGCTGGCAGAGTTGATTTTGGGTCATTTGGCACCCCTAGTGAGAAGAATTTTGCTACCAAGCTGCAAGTTGCTATGCTGCTTGGATTAGGTAGAGAAATTCTCCTGCTGCTGAAGCTGGTGATGGCTATTGTTATGGTGCTTTGTGTGTTGTGTTTCATAGTAGTCATGAAGAAGTGAGATGTACTGAAATCAGTGAGCACAACACACTAAGTAGATTAAGTACTTGTTTTGGGTTTGGATGCATGGTTTGATGGTTGTAATGGTTGCATGCTGTGATGGTTGTAATGGATAACTGATCAAATAATATGAAGACTGGAGTTATGTACCAATGTTGTTATGTTACTTCTTCATTTAGACAGCAACACAATATATCTCAATTCAATTCTAATCATTTGACAACATATTACAGTTGAAAACCAAATCCATTGCACTTAAAATTCAGTTGACAGGCAAGATAAAACCAGTTGACAACCAAATCCATTTCACAACATAGTTGGTCAAATTAAGTTTACACAGGGACAAGAACAAGATAAGTTCAGTCAAAATCACTCAGCATCCCCTTAAGTTTCTTTATCTTCTTGTTGGTCTCCTATTTGTGTTTGAATAAGTCACCTATCATGTACTCAAGCTTTCTCTTCTCTTGCTTCAATTGATCCCTCTCCTGCATGACTTGGTCCCTCTCTTTCTCTGCCTTAGCCCTGAATACCCGATGAATGTTTGTTACAGATTTGTCAGTGCTCTTCTTCTTCTCAAGCTCTTCCTTCAGATCAGACAGAGCAATTTGTGTGTTGCCTAATTGACTCATTGCCTTCTCCTTTTCAGCCACTATCTTGGCAAAATCAAGCTTGAAATGTCTCAGCTCATTCTCCATTTTTGTCTTCTGTTCCAAGATCTTCAAGTTCTGTTCAGCACTCAACACATTTTCTTGTAGCCTTTGTTTTGTCTCCTCTTCATACATGCTCCATATGGTAGCTAGGCTCGTCTTCAATGCTTAAGGCCACTCAGGGTCTATCCATTCCACATAGGTGCATTTAGGTACTTCCTATCATCCAAAGAAACATTCAGTTAAGTGACATTATCCAGTTATCTGCAAATCTTCAGATAAAAGCCACTGTCACTGTAAAATGATGATAAAATGGCATCATTATCTGGATTTGTACAAACCTTGTGTGCACAAGCCAGGAATCTTCTGCCACTGTCAACAGATTGAAAAGCCACATGCTTCTCACACAAAGATCCATGCTCACATGTAAAGCTAGGCAGATCTGTGGCCAGTCCAGTCCATTCTTTGCAGAAAATTGTTGCTGGAGGCTAAAAAAAAGAAAAAATTGCATTTGTTAAGTATAACCCCTAGAACCTGTTTAACCCTAGTTGTTGTTTAACCCTAGCTGCATGGAGGAGAGGACATGACTAACCTTGCTGGTCACCGAGTCATCTTCGGAATAGGTTGGGAGATCATCCCAGGACACTGTGGTTGCTGCTGTAGACCAGGGGAGCAGGAGCAGAGGAGGAGTGGAGGAAGAAGAAGGGGACCTGGTGGTGGATCTGGTCGAAGAGGAGGAAGAAGAAGGGGACCTGGTGGTGGGGGTGGATCTGTTGGTGGACCAAAGGTGCATGGATGATGCAAGTTACAGGGTGTGCAAGTGCAAATTCAAACCAGTTGTAGGGTGTGTAGTGTTGCCATTTCAGATAGGTGGCAAAGTTCAGTTAAGCTAACTAAAATTAGTAATAACTGAATTTTTAAAGTTAACTAAATTTGCTGACAAAATTTGTACTTTTGAAAAGATTACTGAATTAAAGTTCAGTTTAAGACAAATTTTAGTTAAGACAAAGATAACTGAATTTTACAGTTAACAAAATTTGTAGAGTTGACTGAATTTAGTTATCTAACAAAGTTCAGTTAAGACAAAGTCCATTTCAGACAAAATTCAGTTAACTTATAGCAAACAAGAAACTTTTGGCAGCTTCTTCTTTTGGATTGTTGCCTTATATAGCAACAAGACACTTTTTGTCTCATTTAGCCTTATATAACAACAAGTTCAGACAAAATTCAGTTAACTTATAGCATCAAAAGCATAAACTACTCTACATAACTTTGTAGAACTTCAGCATAAATAGCATCAACTAGACAGCATCATCGATAGAGAACATAAACTTCAGCATCATCAGCATCAACTGCCACTTAGTTCAACATTGCCAACAGAAATTAGAAATAACTTATGTGCATAATATACAAGCACACCCAACAAACTACAGTATTTTATAACTTATATGCTGAAAATTTGTATATTTCAGCATACCTAACTAACTACAACTGCATTTTCTTCATGTTGGCAACTTCATCTTCTTCAGTTCTTCATCTTCTGGAGGCACTCCGAGCGGCGAACCTCCATGTCAGCTGCCACCACCTTCCTCTTCTTCTTCTTCCTCTCTGGCTGCGCTGCGACGTCCACCTTGCTTGCAGGGCCAAGACCACCTCCACCTCATGCTTCACGATGTCAGGAACATCGGGAAGCAGCTCGACGTCAATGGGGCGGTGCTTGTCACCCTCCCTGGCAACGGGCGCCACCATCTGGACCTCCATCTCGGGGATGACGGGCGCCGCCACCTCCGGCTCGTCGTTAGAGAGGACAATCACCTCCGGCTCCTCCCAGCCAGTCGACCAGGATGATTCGGCGACGTAGCCAGAGTCGTCGTCGAAGCCGGAGTCGTACTCCGAGTCCGACAAGATGTAGTCGGAGACGTCGTCGCGCCCGAGGAGGTCGGGCTGGTAGTGGTCCCAGTACGCCATGTTGGCAGGCGCGGGGACGGCCAGGTCGACGTTGTGGACGCGCTTCGTTCGTGAGCCAACGCGCAATAGATCCGGCTGCCGCGGCGCGGTGGCGGACCGGTACATCCACCACCGGGCTCGCTGCCCTGGGTCGTCGGAGCGCGTCTCCTGCATCATGAAGCGGAGGACGAGCGCAGGAGGGATACCTTGGGGGTCGTCGCAGGCGCGGTCCAGCTCGTCGTCAGTCATGACCTTGAGGAGGCTACGCGCGTGGCGACGCATCATTCCAATGCTGGGGAACCACTCCCCGATCTCTGTCAGGTCCGCGCGCATCACCTTGTCACCGCTTGCGAGGTCATTGATGACCCTCTGCCAGGCGGGGCTGTTCTTCATGCCGGCGGCGGCGGTGTGGTGGTCGGCGGCGAGGGTGGAGTGGGGGTTTGGAAGCGAGGTAACCGAGGCGACGTTGGTGGACTGTGGACTGGATGTGAGTGGCGAGCGGAGTGGTGGGTGGGTGGGCTTAAAGAGTAGAGAAGGAAACCGAAAAGACATGGGCCGTTTAGCCACTAGCAACTACTAAATAGATAGTTTAGTATCCGCCCTTGATCAAAGCACTACTACTTACTCCAATGGCATTGCCCCCAACGTTCAATACTATAGGTCCTGGGTTCGAGACCCAGGCCACCCATTTTTTTTATTTTTTTATTTTATGCAGTTAAGTATAAAAACCAGTGAAGAGATAAGTATAAAACGTTCTAACAGTTAACCGGATTTTAACAGTTGTCTGAAATTTTACAGTTTTTAACTGAATTTTAACACTTGTCTGAATTTAGTTATCTGACAAAGTTCAGTTAAGACAAAACCATTCTAACAGTGCAAAAACACCGAATCACCTCATTTAAGTTCAGTTAAGACAAAACCATTCTAACAGTGCAAAAACACTGAATCACCTCATTTAAGTTCAATTTGCATCAAATTCATTTAAGACACAAATACACAATTGCAATGCTGCATCAAATTCAGTTTGCATCACATTACTTATGTCTCACTGAATGAGCTACATTTCAGCTCTATTAGTTTCTTCACTGAATGAACCACATTTGGGCTCAATGAGCATCAAATTACTCAGATTTAAGTTTCTGCCAAAAAATCACTGAATTACAAGTGCAATAGCACTGATTCATCTAAACTCATCAAACATGTTGAATCTCTTCTTCTTGGGCACACATCCACTTCTTGTTGGTGCACTTGGGCAAACTGATTCAGCTCTTATTCTCTTGGCATCTTCTTGATGTTTCTTCTTTGCTTCTTGATCTTGTTTTTTCTTCAGCGCAATAGCTCTCTTTGCTTCTTACTCTTCTCTTCTCTTCATTGCTGCCTCTGCCTTAGCTGCAATTGCTTCAATTGCCCTGGCCTCCTTCTCTTCTTGTAATGTTGCTTTTCTTGCTACTGAAGCTACCATCTTTGCTGTTGTTTCCTCAGCCTTCTTCTCTTTTGCTACTCTTTTTCTTCTAGCTGCCTTCTCTACTCTCTTGATAGCAATTTCTTGCCTCTTTGCTTCAGCCTCCTCTGCTCTCCTCTCTGCCATCTCATTCATTGCCTCTAGTGCTTCATCTCTCTTGCCTGCCATCTCTCATCTTCAACAACTTCATGGTCAGGTTGCCACCATTTGTAGCTGTTGTTGTATGTGCTGAAGCTTGAGAACTGGATGCCTGTAATATGAATGATGAATCTGGCAGAGTGACTTCAGTTTCTTCTCTAGGTACAGGCCCAGACTGCTACATCTTAAGAAGCATTGTATGCCCAAAGCCTTGCACCTGTGCACAGCCAATCATCACATGCTATCATCACTGGTGTATCACATTAAATACAACCTAAAAGAAATGGACAAAAAAGATTAGAATTTACCTGAAAAACAACTGGTGTATCATATTCATCCTCTCGTTACTGCACTGGGCAATCATTCTGTGTGGCATTGACATCCTCCTGTGTAAGTTGGCCATCATCTTGTGTGACATGAACCTCCTCCTGTGTGACTTGCTCATCATCTTGTGTGACATGAACCTCCTCCTGTGTGACTTGCCCACCATCCTGTTCCTGTTCATCTTGTGCCATAACTGGTTCATCATCAGACACATCCTCAGGAATAGCCCTTGGTCCCCTTCTCACTGTTAGTTTTGGAAAAATACCAGCTTTTCTTGTATTACATCCTTTGATGTTGTGGCCCTGTTCATGGCAGTATGAACATGTTATTGTGCCTCCATGTCTGGTCAGTACCTTTGTGCCATCTTTCTTTTCAATCTCATAAGGCTGCTTTCTCCTACTCTTGTTTGAAGGCCTCCCAACTTTCTTTTCATAGACAGGTGGTTTGATTTCACACCCATTTATCTTCTTCCACTCACTCCTATCTCTGCAAGGCTTGATGGTTGGCTTGTATGCTAACTTGAATGCTTCTATACTGTAGCAAGAGTGCACCAAACTCTCTAGGTCAATTCTCTCATGTCTACAGCATGCAATTGCATGGTGGCATGGAATCCACTAAGATCCCACCTTTTGCATGTACAACTCTCCTCCTTGAGGTCAACAATGTATGTCTTGGTCCTGTTGTCAACCTGGAAGATGCCATCACCAGCCCCTGAAACCATGCATGTAGCTGCCAGCTCTATATTCCTTTGAATTCTTTTTCTTATTTTTGGGCATACAGAACCAGGCCAGTTCTCTGCCTCTTTTCTTTTGTTGTAGAATCTGACCATGAGCTGAGTTTTTTGATCTTCTCAATCATTGATCTGAGATGCATCTCCCTGGCCTCAAGAATATATTTGTTGAAAACCTCACAGTTGTTGTT
Source organism: Triticum dicoccoides (assembly GCF_002162155.2). Taxonomy (NCBI): domain Eukaryota; kingdom Viridiplantae; phylum Streptophyta; class Magnoliopsida; order Poales; family Poaceae; genus Triticum; species Triticum dicoccoides. The sequence continues at coordinate 332,035,845 of NC_041389.1, read as the reverse complement.
CATAAGGATATCACACTTGGCCAAGTCTCTCTGGAAGCCCCTAACCCAAGTGTTGGGTGGTAGCTGCTCAAGCCATTTGTATGCTTCTATGTTGATGACCTTCATCTCCTCCATGCTTGCAGCCCACAGATCTGGTGTTTTGCTCCTTGCACACTTCCATAACTGGTTCTTAAGAACATCTCCTTTGTGTGTTTGCTGAAAATTCTGCCAAATATGCCTAACATAGTGTCTGTGCTCTGCATCAGAAAAGTGCTACCTCACTCCCTTGATCAACCCCTTTTGCTTGTCTGACATTATAGTCCATGGCTCTGTGTTGAGAATTCCCTAGTCACTCTTCAGGTTTGACAGGAACCATATCCATGTGTTAGTGTTCTCTACCTCAACAACAGCAAAAGCTAGAGGGTAAATGCAGTCATTAGGATCCATGCCAACAGCACACAACATAACACCTCCATACTTTGTCTTCAGGTGGCATCCATCCAAACAAATGACAGGCCTACATGCTTGCATGAAACCCCTTTTGCAGGCATCCAGAGAGAAATAACAACTTCCAAATATGCCATCATTGACACCTACATAGAAAGAGCTTCCTGGGTTTGATCTTTTGAATTCTGCTGCATAATCCCACATACAGTTATACTGCTCTAACTCATCTCCTTCAATGACTTTCTTCACTAGTCTCCTGGCCCTTCTAAGTTTGCTCCTTGTGGTTGTCATGTTCCAGTCCTTGTGAACAACCCTTGAAAAATTCTTCATGTTCATGTTTTCATCTGCTATGAATGAATCAAGATACTTCCCTGCCATGAAGGGGGCAGTGAATGACTTAACACTCCATTTCTTTATGCAGGTATGATTTGGGTTATACTTCTTGATCATGAAGCAGTTGATTCTCCCATCAAATGATGCATACAAAGACCATGGACACCCATCTTCATAAATGCCTTTAACTCTTTTCCTATCATTTCTAGGGCACTTGATGTCAACCCTTTCATGGCAGCTATACTCCTTGATAGCCCTGCTCAGTAACTCAACACTAGCAAATGTCTGACCCACTTTGAACTCTGGTTTAGCCAGGTCCTCTTCTCTGAAACTTTTGAAATTCAGCTTAACCTTATCTTCATCAGATGAAGGCAAGCACATGTCCACATCTTCAGTAGGATCATCAGCTTCTTCTTGGACAGCTTTACCTTTGCCTTTGTCACAATCAACATTCTTGTCAAACAAGTCATCATCATCTTGCAGATCAATGTCTGAATCAACAAATTGTGGAATGTAATCTTCATATGAATCCTGCATTACTGAACAACCAACTGTGTCTGCTGCATCCATGTTCAAACACCTAGAGGATTTCTTGGCCCTAAAGCCAAACTGAGATGAAAGGTAAGTTGTTCCTGGCTGGGGTGGACTTGGTATGAAATCATCTTCTTCTGACTCTGCTCCACTTCCTGACTGTGTTTCATCTTGCTCCTTCCCTTGATCATGCTGAGGCATCTCCTGTTCCACTACAGTGAGCTCAACCTGCTCCTGTTCCACTACAGTGAGCTCATCCTGCTCCTCTTGCTACTGTTGCTCTTCTTGCTCCTCATGCTCTTGATCATGCACTTGCTCTTTCTTTGGCCTACTTCCACTGAATTTGGCAAATGGAGGATCCTCATCATCAGAATGAACAGGAACAGGAGAAATATATGATCTCAGGCTCTCATCATGATCAAGAAATATTTGCTGAAAATGATTCCCATTAAGAACACAATCCTTCATGTTCTCTGTCATAGTGTTGTCTCCCATCTTAATCTCTCTTAATCCATTCTTGTACACTGTCAACCTAGGAACACACCAATAAGCCCTGATCCTACCCTCAAACTCATACCCAATTTCCTCAACCAGACTAGCAACAACAGTAGGTGTCCAGTTATCTATGTCATAGTAGTCATACCAAATGGAGTGGCCTTTGTGGTAACCCCTATGCTTGCCTGCACAAAGGAAATAGCCACCATGTATGACCTCAACAGAGAACTGGTTGCTTAGGGGTCCTGCAAAACATTCAAACTTGCAATGTTCAGACAACATAAACAGAGACAATTATTAATGTTCAGTCAAGCTAAAAATATTCAGTTAACTCCAAATGTTTAGTTACCGTATCAAACCACCAGTAGCTTAGCTAAGTAAGGATACTGAGCAAGCAGTAAAGTACTGTAATTGGACCAAAACAAGCAAGTTGGCAATGCTCAGTGTCAATGTTCAGTTATTGTACTAAATCAAGTTCAGACATTTCAATATTCAGACAGGTAACTCAAGTACAGAGCAAATGTCATACATGTTGTAGAAAGAAAAGCACGGATTCATGGCCTCCACCGAACAAATATATGATCTTTCATGGGCAAAACGATCATCTCATGCGCAAAACGATCATCTTCATATCATGATCAACAACCAGGCCATATCAAGCAAAGAAATAGGGGAGAAGCAAGCATGGCCTTCCCCTTGCATGCTCCAAAATCAAACCCTAATTGTGCTCTGCAAACCCTAGATCATCTCCAAATACAAGATCCATAGCCCACCAGAAACCCTAGCTTTGATCTGTGGCCCTGCTCAACGTCCACTGCTAAAACCCTAAACCCTACACCATCCATGGCAAAAGGGAGAGAAATAGACCAAACCATAGCACCTGTGCACAATTGACTCGAACGCAAGCTCTTCCCCGGAGCTTTCATGGACAGATCGAGTACATAAGCTACCGGCGATGGGGACGTACCATAAAGGGGCGGCGAGGCATGCTCGTCACGACGTGTCGGTGCGAGAGAGACGTCATGCAGGCACCTCCCAAATGGCGTGGATGGCAGTGGCGCAGCGTCCGACGACGAGCTCATGATGTCGTCGCCACACTCGACCATGCCGAAGACGACGAACCACCTCGGTAGTGATGACGAACCAGGGGAGGAGAGGCAGGGGAGGAGAGGCAGGGGAGGGAGTGGCTCGGTCCGACCCGACCAGGTGGCTCGATCCGACCAGGTGGCGGGAGGAGATCTTTTAATAACTACTAGTTTTGCAAAAACGCCCCTGGTTGCCTGCATATTCAAGCGAGCAAGCGCATGTGGCAGTCAGCGCACCGTTGGCAGCCGTTGACTCGAGCCAGCTCAGTGTGTACATATAGAAATTTGTATTTTGGACCGTAGATGACCCCCTAGAGCAAGTTTGGTGACCGTATTGCCGGTATTTGTAACCATAGGGACTAAAGCTAATGTCACTGCAAGTTTGGTGACCTGTGGTGAATTTTTACCTTTGTAAAAATAAGGGTTTGCATTTTCCTCCCCTGTTGCTGAATACAGTGCGCCCAACTGCCTAAGGCTGGACTATTCCTCCTTTTTATTTTCCTTTTTTTTGAAAAACAGGTATTGCCAAAGAGAGCCCTTTTAATTTATATCCAAAAGGAAAATGAAACTAATAAACCTGCAATGTTCTGCTGAAAAATATCAATGCACAACATCCTGAATAAACCTGCAGTGTTCCACGAAACTATAGTAGTTTTGACTGCCTGGCATTATTCATCCTATGAAATTCTGGGCCATATTGTTTATAGCTTTAGCAACTTTATGAAGTGATAGACTATAGGTCCTTTCCTCCCTCACAAGAAAAGCTTTCCTCCTACTCCCATCATCGCCATCGCTGGTCCGCCTCATCTCTGATGGCCTTTGAGCCATGGAGGTGCAGAGGACCTCAACATCTCATTGGGGGGGGGGACCTGTCGTGGTTCTAAGTCTGACAGTAAGTATAGGGGGTACGAATGAGGAGGCAAGGTCCTAGCTACGGCGAGATTGTATGCAAGTTACGAGTTTAGGCCCCTCTCGGAGGAGGTAAAAGCCCTACGTCTCGGTGCCCGGAGGCGGTCGACTGGATTATGAGTGTGTGTGTTATAGGGGGTGCGAACCCTTGTGCCAGAGGAGGGGGGTGGCTTATATAGAGTGCGCATGGACCCCGGCCATCCCCCGTTACCAAGAGTTCAATGTACATAAAGATGGGGCGTTACTGATAATGCCAGCCATAAGTGCTTTTAATGATCTTAAAGACTACAGAGTGAATGCTTGACCGTTGCCATTCTGAGTGACTCCTGGTCTTCGGTAGGTCGAGTGGTTTCTTGTATGGTCGAGTGATTGACTGGTCGTGTGACATTAGGAAGGAGGGGTACCCGAGTGATTGATTGGTCGAGTGGATTACACTCGACGCCTTTATTGGGCACTCCTTGTTGTCTCTTGAGCTTCTTCGCTTCTAGGGTAGTGACCTTGGGTAGGACGTATAGTTCAGGCCTATGACCCTACCCCAGGTCTATATCATCATCAGGACCTGTTCTCGTTATTGTTAGGTCCAGTGTCTTGGTTGGGGCTGTGTGGCAGCGGTGATGCTCCTCAGTAGGAATAATGTCCTCCACGTTATATCCCCGTTCCGATGGTGTGTCTAGCTTCATTGGAGGGTGTGTAGAGGTGTGTCTCTGCCGGATCTTGCGGGATTCGGTCGGTGATGGTCGTCGGTGGATATGTTTGGATCCGGTCTTCGTCATTTGGGCGTTTACATGTTTGATCCTTTCAATTTACGACTTTCTTCATCGGCGATGGTTGCTGCTTTTGTGCACTGGTTCTATGGGGCATTAACACGACGACTTCCCGACTGTCTACTACAATAAAGTTTGCCGGGGTCCAGTGAGGGAGGGGCGATGACGGCGGCGCACCTTCGGCTCGCTCCAGTGCTTGTAGTCGTCGCCAGGTGGTCCACAGACCTAATTGTAATTTTTATTATCTCCGGTGTTCTTGTGCTGCCATGATTGAGAATAAATAGATCGAAAGTTTTCTCCAGAAATATTCTGGGCCATATTACGAGGCAAAGCTTGGCAAACCAGGATGTGCCATTGGGATCAATTCATACAACATCAAGGCAGGATCGGCGACTGCTCGTACACACTCGTACACATCATGTCCCAGCTTTGCGTGATGGCTCTCCGTCTGGCACCGCCACTCCCTCCCCCACCACCAAAGCCGGACCAGATCTTTTCCACCCACGTTGCCGCCTGTGTTTGTGTGCGTCCTTTTTATGTTTGTTGGGCTTGTTGAGCTGTGCGCTCAGCAGAACCTTACCTGTGTGGGGTATGTGTGTGTGTGTGTTTGTTGTATGGTGACACTCTGCATGCGGTGGCTGTGTGTGTATCCGCTTGTTGGTACCTTGTTGAACCTTGTGCTCGGTGTTTTGCTTTATTTATAAAGCGGGGCGAAAGCCTTTTTTGGTAAAAGATTGAAACACCTAGCACCCCGAGTCGACACACCCCGACTCACACAAGCCAAGCACAGTCCCCGTCCATCCCCTCACGGGGCAGCCTCGATGACCGGTTCCATTGCTTACACCCTGGGCCAGCTCGCGCGAACAAAACAACCAAGCAGGAAACAAACAATGCCGCGCCGCGCGTACCCATGCCGGGCGAAGGAAACAGTTTGCCAGGAGGTGAACGGCGCTCACCACGAACCGGGCGCACGCGCGTGCCTGGCTAACTCGAGCGACGCAGCCTCGTAGGGGCGAGTGACACTGCCGACCTGGCCCAGGGTCACATGTCATGGGCGGCGCACCGTGCAATATGGCGCCCGCGAGCGCGACGATAACCCCACAGGAAGGTGGCCCCGGGCACACTCGCAACCCCATCAGAAGAAAGGACGGATGTACCTCCTCGCAGATCCGCAATCACGCAGCCTATCCAGAGCAGGCTGACGAAGAGGGCATCTGCTTTTGACCGGATCACGGTCATGGAGCGCCAAGTGGATACAACTGGAGCCCAGTCAGCGGGATTTTCGAACGGAAGGAGCGGGAATGGGGTAGTCGCCCCCACGCAATCGGCTGCGCTCCCTCCCGTTGGGCGATCAACTGCCACTGAGAGGAATATTCCCCCCGACCAGATGGAGCCGCCCTGGGATCCGTCCCCTGGTGGCGCGAACGAAGAGGAGATTGCGATTCAGGTGAGGCCTCGGGACACAGCTGCGGAGCAGTTGGAGATACAGCCAAGGGAGGCAATGTTGGAGGGGCCACCGCGGTTGGCCACTCGGGTTGCACCCCCTCCGCTGGTTGCATTGGTGGCTAGTGCACCCGGCTAGTCAAGCAATGCCGCCATCCCACGTGGCGTGGACGTGGCTGTGGCTCGGGATGGAGCACGGACGAGACTTGCCTGCTCCCCGTCGTGTGCCCATCCGTGCTCCCGCGTACGTGGCTTGTTTTGATTGGAACAAAATAAGGCCCGGCCCCACCCCCTTAAAATCAGGGAGGAGATGATTAGATTAGAAAAAGAAAAGGAAAAAAAGACAGCCGTAGGATGAAGTGGGAGCACAGATGGGAGCATAGGAAGGGAGCAGGCAAGCCGGATCCATGGAGCACTACCCGACGAGGAGGCAAATGGGACCCAGGTTCAGAGTGCACCCGTGGATGATTTGTCCAGGGAAAATGAGACAACGCTGGTGGAGCCGCCTGTGGTGAAGGAGGGCCATGCATTGGTTGGAGATGGGCCCCGCATCAATGGGATTCACGCACCCGTGCATGCTGCTGTGACTAGTGGGTCACATGTTGATGTGAATCATGCAACGGTGCCATGTAGCCTTGCACTCGTGGAGCTGCTGAAGGAAATATGCCCTAGAGGCAATAATAAAGTTATTATTTATTTCCTCATATCATGATAAATGTTTATTATTCATGCTAGAATTGTATTAACCGGAAACATGATACATGTGTGAATACATAGACAAACATATAGTCACTAGTATGCCTCTACTTGACTAGCTCATTAATCAAAGATGGTTATGTTTCCTAACCATAGACATGTGTTGTCATTTGATTAATGGGATCACATCATTAGGAGAATGATGTGATTGACATGACCCATTCCGTTAGCCTAGCACTTGATCGTTTAGTATATTGCTATTGCTTTCTTCATGACTTATACATGTTCCTGTAAATATGAGATTATGCAACTCCCGTTTACCGGAGGAACACTTTGGGTACTACCAAACGTCACAACGTAACTGGGTGATTATAAAGGAGTACTACAGGTGTCTCCGAAGGTACATGTTGAGTTGGCATATTTCGAGATTAGGTTTTGTCACTCCGATTGTCGGAGAGGTATCTCTGAGCCCTATCGGTAATGCACATCACTATAAGCCTTGCAAGCAATGTGACCAATGAGTTGGTTACGGGATGATGCATTACGTAACGAGTAAAGAGACTTGTCGGTAACGAGATTGAACTAGGTATTGGATACTGATGATCAAATCTCGGGCAAGTAACATACCGATGACAAAGGGAACAACGTATGTTGTTATGCGGTTTGACCGATAAAGATCTTCGTAGAATATGTAGGAACCAATATGGGCATCCAGGTTCCGCTATTGGTTATTGACCGAGAATAGTTCTAGGTCATGTCTACATAGTTCTCGAACCCGTAGGGTCCGCACGCTTAACGTTACGATGACAGTTTTATTATGAGTTTATAAGTTTTGATGTACCGAAGTTTGTTCGGAGTCCCGGATGTGATCAGGACATGACGAGGAGTCTCGAAATGGTCGAGACATAAAGATTGATATATTGGACGACTATATTCAGACACCGGAAGTGTTCCGGGTGATTTCGGAGAACACCGGAGTGTCGGAGGGTTACCGGAACCCCCCCGGGAGAGTTAATGGGCCACATGGGCCTTGGTGGGAAGAGAGAGGGGCGGGCAGGGTGGGCCGCGCGACCCCTCTCCCTCTGGTCCAAATTGGACTAGGAGGAGGGGCGGCGCCCCCCTCTTTCCTTCCCCCTCTCCCCCTTCCTTTCCCCCTCCTAGTACGAGTAGGAAAGGGGGAGTCCTACTCCTACTAGGAGGAGGACTCCTCCTCCTTGGCGCGCCCCAAGGGGCCGGCCGGCCTCCCCCCTTGCTCCTTTATATATGGGGGCAAGGGGGCACCCTAGGATACACAAGTTGATCTACGGATCGTTCCTTAGCCGTGTGCGGTGCCCCCCTCCACCATATTCCACCTCGGTCATATCGTCGCGGAGTTTAGGCGAAGCCCTGCGCCGGTAGAGCATCATCATCGTCACCACGCCGTCGTGCTGATGGAACTCATCCCCGAAGCTTTGCTGGATCGGAGCCCGGGGATCGTCATCGAGCTAAACGTGTGCTGAACTCGGAGGTGCCGTACGTTCAGTACTTGGATCGGTCGGATCGTGAAGACGTACGACTACATCAACCGCGTTGTCATAACGCTTCCGCTTACGGTCTACGAGGGTACGTGGACAACACTCTCCCCTCTCGTTGCTATGCCATCACCATGATCTTGCGTGTACGTAGGAAAGTTTTTGAAATTACTACGTTCCCCAACAGTGGCATCCGAGCCTGGTTTTATGCGTAGATGTCATATGCACGAGTAGAACACAAGTGAATTGTGGGCGATACAAGTCATACTGCTTACCAGCATGTCATACTTTGGTTCGGCGGTATTGTGAGATGAAGCGGTCCGGACCGACATTACGCGTATGCTTACGCGAGACTGGTTTCACCTTATGAGCACTCGTGCTTAAAGGTGGCTGGCGGGTGTCTGTCTCTCTCACTTTAGCTGAATCGAGTGTGGCTACTCCCGGTCCTTGCGAAGGTTAAAACAGCACTAACTTGACGAACTATCGTTGTGGTTTTGATGCGTAGGTAAGAACGGTTCTTGCTAAGCCCGTAGCAGCCACGTAAAATTTGCAACAACAAAGTAGAGGACGTCTAACTTGTTTTTGTAGGGCATGTTGTGATGTGATATGGTCAAGACGTGATGCTATATTTTATTGTATGAGATGATCATGTTTTGTAACCGAAGTTATCGGCAACTGGCAGGAGCCATATGGTTGTTGCTTTATTGTATGAAATGCAAACGCCCTGTAATTGCTTTACTTTATCACTAAGCGGTAGCGATAGTCGTAGAAGCAATAGATGGCGTAACGACAACGATGCTACGATGGAGATCAAGGTGTCGCGCCGGTGACGATGGTGATTACGACGGTGCTTCGAAGATGGAGATCACAAGCACAAGATGATGATGGCCATATCATATCACTTATATTGATTGCATGTGATGTTTATCCTTTATGCATCTTATCTTGCTTTGATTGACGGTAGCATTTTAAGATGATCTCTCACTAATTATCAAGAAGTGTTCTCCCTGAGTATGCACCGTTGCAAAAGTTCTTCGTGCTGAGACACCACGTGATGATCGGGTGTGATAGGCTCTACGTTCAAATACAACGGGTGCAAAACAGTTGCACACGCGGAATACTCGGGTTAAACTTGACGAGCCTAGCATATACAAATATGGCCTTGGAACACGGAGACCGAAAGGTCGAGCGTGAATCATATAGTATATATGATCAACATAATGATGTTCACCATTGAAACTACTCCATCTCACGTGATGATCGGACATGGTTTAGTTGATTTGGATCACGTGATCACTTAGATGACTAGAGAGATGTCTGTCTAAGTGGGAGTTCTTAAGTAATATGATTAATTAAACTTAAATTTATCATGAACTTAGTACCTGATAGTATTTTGCTTGTCTATGTTTGTTGTAGATAGATGGCTCGTGATGTTGTTTCGTTGAATTTTAATGCGTCCCTTGAGAAAGCAAAGTTGAAAGATGATGGTAGCAATTACACGGACTGGGTCCGTAACTTGAGGATTATCCTCATTGCTGCACAGAAGAATTACGTCCTGGAAGCACCGCTGGGTGCCAGGCCTGCTGCTGATGCAACTGACGACGTTAAGAACGTCTGGCAGAGCAAAGCTGATGACTACTCGATAGTTCAGTGTGCCATGCTTTACGGCTTAGAACCGGGTCTTCAACGGCATTTTGAACGTCATGGGGCATATGAGATGTTCCAGGAGTTGAAGTTAATATTTCAAGCAAATGTCCGGATTGAGAGATATGAAGTCTCCAATAAGTTCTATAGCTGCAAGATGGAAGAGAATAGTTCAGTCAGTGAACACATACTCAAAATGTCTAGGTATAATAATCACTTGATTCAACTGGGAGTTAATCTTCCTGATGATAGTGTCATTGACAGAATTCTCCAATCACTGCCACCAAGCTACAAGAGCTTCGTGATGAACTATAATATGCAAGGGATGGACAATACTATTCCCGAGCTCTTCGCAATGCTAAAAGCCGTGGAGGTAGAAATCAAGAAGGAGCATCAAGTGTTGATGGTTAACAAGACCACCAGTTTCAAGAAAAAGGGCAAAGGGAAGAAGAAGGGGAACTTCAAGAAGAACAGCAAACAAGTTGCTGCTCAAGAGAAGAAACCCAAGTCTGGACCAAAGCCTGAAACTGAGTGCCTCTACTGCAAGCAGACTGGGCACTGGAAGCGGAACTGCCCCAAGTATTTGGCGGATAAGAAGGATGGCAAAGTGAACAAAGGTATATGTGATATACATGTTATTGATGTGTACCTTACTAATGCTCGCAGTAGTACCTGGGTATTTGATACTGGTTCTGTTGCTAATATTTGCAACTCGAAACAGGGACTACAGATTAAGCGAAGATTGGCTAAGGACGAGGTGACGATGCGCGTGGGAAATGGTTCCAAAGTCGATGTGATCGCGGTCGGCATGCTACCTCTACATCTACCATCGGGAATAGTTTTAGACCTAAATAATTGTTATTTGGTGCCAGCGTTAAGCATGAACATTATATCTGGATCTTGTTTGATGTGAGACGGTTATTCATTTAAATCAGAGAATAATGGTTGTTCTATTTATATGAGTAATATCTTTTATGGTCATGCACCCTTGAAGAGTGGTCTATTTTTATTGAATCTCGATAGTAGTGATACACATATTCATAGTGTTGAAACCAAAAGATGCAGAGTTGATAATGATAGTGCAACTTATTTATGGCACTGCCGTTTAGGTCATATCGGTGTAAAGCGCATGAAGAAACTCCATACTGATGGGCTTTTGGAATCACTTGATTATGAATCACTTGGTACTTGCGAACCGTGCCTTATGGGCAAGATGACTAAAACGCCGTTCTCCGGAACTATGGAGCGAGCAACTGATTTGTTGGAAATCATACATACTGATGTTTGTGGGCCAATGAATGTTGAAGCTCGCGGCGGGTATCGTTATTTTCTCACCTTCACAGATGACTTGAGCAGATATGGGTATATCTACTTGATGAAACACAAATCTGAAACATTTGAAAAGTTCAAAGAATTTCAGAGTGAAGTGGAAAATCATCATAACAAGAAAATAAAGTATCTATGATCTGATCGTGGAGGAGAATATTTGAGTTACAAGTTTGGTTTACATTTGAAACAATGCGGAATAGTTTCGCAACTCACGCCACCCGGAACACCACAACGAAATGGTGTGTCCGAACGTCGTAATCGTACTTTACTAGATATGGTGCGATCTATGATGTCTCTTACTGATTTACCGCTATCGTTTTGGGGTTATGCTTTAGAGACGGCCGCATTCACGTTAAATAGGGCACCATCAAAATCCGTTGAGACGACACCTTATGAACTGTGGTTTGGCAAGAAACCAAAGTTGTCGTTTCTTAAAGTTTGGGGCTGTGATGCTTATGTGAAGAAACTTCAACCAGATAAGCTCGAACCTAAATCGGAGAAATGTGTCTTCATAGGATACCCAAAAGAGACCATTGGGTACACCTTCTATCACCGATCTGAGGGCAAGATTTTTATTGCTAAAATCGGATCCTTTCTAGAGAAGGAGTTTCTCTCGAAAGAAGTGAGTGGGAGGAAAGTAGAACTTGATGAGATAACTGTATCTACTCCCTTGTTGGAAAGTAGTTCATCACAAGAACCGGTTCCTGTGACAACTACACCAATTAGTGAGGAAGCTAATGATATTGATCATGAAACTTCAGATCAAGTTTCTACTGAACCTCGTAGGTCTACCAGAGTAAGATCCACACCAGAGTGGTACGGTAATCCTATTCTGGAAGTCATGTTACTTGACCATGATGAACCTATGAACTATGAGGAAACGATGATGAGCCCAGATTCCGCAAAATGGCTAGAGGCCATGAAATCTGAGATGGGATCCATGTATGAGAACATTGGTTGACTTGCCCGATGATCGGCAAGCCATTGAGAATAAATGGATCTTTAAGAAGAAGACTGATGCTGATGGTAATGTAACTATCTATAAAGCTCGATTTGTTGCGAAAGGTTTTCGACAAGTTCAAGGGGTTGACTACGATGAGACTTTCTCACCCGTAGTGATGCTTAAGTCTGTCCGAATCATGTTAGCTATTGCTGCATTTCATGATTATGAAATCTGGCAAATGGATGTCAAAACTGCATTCTTGAATGGATTTCTGGAAGAAGAGTTGTATATGATGCAGCCAGAAGGTTTTGTTGATCCAAAAGGTGCTAACAAAGTGTGCAAGCTCCAGCGATCCATTTATGGACTAGTGCAAGCATCTCGGAGTTGGAATAAACGCTTTGATAGTGTGATCAAAGCATATGGTTTTATACAGACTTTTGGAGAAGCCTGTATTTACAAGAAAGTGAGTGGAAGCTCTGTAGCATTTCTGATATTATATGTAGACGACATATTATTAATTGGAAATGATATAGAATTTCTGGATAGCATAAAGGGATACTTGAATAAAAGTTTTTCAATGAAAGATCTAGGTGAAGCTGCTTACATATTGGGCATCAAGATCTATAGAGATAGATCAAGACGCTTAATAGGACTTTCACAAAGCACATACCTTGATAAAATTTTGAAAAAGTTCAAAATGGATCAGGCAAAGAAAGGGTTCTTGCCCGTGCTTCAAGGTGTGAAGTTGAGTCAAACTCAATGCCCGACCACAGCAGAAGATAGAGAGAAGATGAAAGATATTCCCTATGCTTCAGCCATAGGCTCTATCATGTATGCAATGTTGTGTACCAGACCTGACGTATGCTTAGCAATAAGTTTGGCAGGGAGGTACCAAAGTAATCCAGGAGTGGATCACTGGACAGCGGTCAAGAACATCCTGAAATACCTGAAAAGGACTAAGGATATGTTTCTCGTATATGGAGGTGACAAAGAGCTAGTCGTAAATGGTTACGTCGATGCAAGCTTTGACACTGATCCGGACGATTCTAAATCGCAAACCGGATACGTGTTTTTATTAAACGGTGGAGTTGTAAGTTGGTGCAGTTCTAAACAAAGCGCCGTGGCGGGATCTACATGTGAAGCTGAGTACATAGCTACTTCGGAAGCAGCAAATGAAGGAGTCTGGATGAAGGAGTTCATTTCTGATCTAGGTGTCATACCTAGTGCATCGGGACCAATGAAGATCTTCTGTGACAATACTGGTGCAATTGCTTTGGCAAAGGAATCCAGATTTCACAAGAGGACCAAGCACATCAAGAGACGCTTCAATTCCATCCGGGACCAAGTCCAAGTGGGAGACATAGAAATTTGCAAGATACATACGGATCTGAATGTTGCAGACCCATTGACTAAGCCTCTCTCACGAGCAAAACATGATCAGCACCAAGACTCCATGGGTGTTAGAATCATTACTATGTAATCTAGATTATTGACTCTAGTGCAAGTGGGAGACTGAAGGAAATATGCCCTAGAGGCAATAATAAAGTTATTATTTATTTCCTCATATCATGATAAATGTTTATTATTCATGCTAGAATTGTATTAACCGGAAACATGATACATGTGTGAATACATAGACAAACATATAGTCACTAGTATGCCTCTACTTGACTAGCTCATTAATCAAAGATGGTTATGTTTCCTAACCATAGACATGTGTTGTCATTTGATTAATGGGATCACATCATTAGGAGAATGATGTGATTGACATGACCCATTCTGTCAGCCTAGCACTTGATCGTTTAGTATATTGCTATTGCTTTCTTCATGACTTATACATGTTCCTGTAACTATGAGATTATGCAACTCCCGTTTACCGGAGGAACACTTTGGGTACTACCAAACGTCACAACGTAACTGGGTGATTATAAAGGAGTATTACAGGTGTCTCCGAAGGTAGATGTTGAGTTGGCATATTTCGAGATTAGATTTTGTCACTCCGATTGTCGGAGAGGTATCTCTAGGCCCTCTCGGTAATGCACATCACTATAAGCCTTGCAAGCAATGTGACCAATGAGTTGGTTACGGGATGATGCATTACGTAACGAGTAAAGAGACTTGCCGGTAACGAGATTGAACTAGGTATTGGATACCGACGATCAAATCTCGGGCAAGTAACATACCGATGACAAAGGGAACAACGTATGTTGTTATGCGGTTTGACCGATAAAGATCTTCGTAGAATATGTAGGAACCAATATGGGCATCCAGGTTCCACTATTGGTTATTGACCGAGAATAGTTCTAGGTCATGTCTAAATAGTTCTCTAACCCGTAGGGTCCGCACGCTTAACGTTACGATGACAGTTTTATTATGAGTTTATAAGTTTTGATGTACCGAAGTTTGTTCGGAGTCCCGGATGTGATCATGGACATGACGAGGAGTCTCGAAATGGTCGAGACATAAAGATTGATATATTGGACGACTATATTCGGACACCGGAAGTGTTCCGGGTGATTTCGGAGAAAACCGGACTGCCGGAGGGTTACCGGAACCCCCCGGGAGAGGTAATGGCCACATGGGCCTTGGTGGGAAGAGAGAGGGGCGGCCAAGGTGGGCCGCGCGCCCCCTCTCCCTCTGGTCCGAATTGGACTAGGAGGGGGGGGGCGGCGCCCCCCTCTTTCCTTCCCCCTCTCCCCCTTCCTTTCCCCCTCCTAGTAGGAGTAGGAAAGGGGGAGTCCTACTCCTACTAGGAGGAGGACTCCTCCTCCTTGGCGCGCCCCAAGGGGCCGGCCGGCCTCCCCCCTTGCTCCTTTATATACGGGGGCAAGGGGGCACCCTAGGATACACAAGTTGATCTACGAATCGTTCCTTAGCCGTGTGCGGTGCCCCCCTCCACCATATTCCACCTCGGTCATATCGTTGCGGAGTTTAGGCGAAGCCCTCCGCCGGTAGAGCATCATCATCGTCACCACGCCGTCGTGCTGACGGAACTCATCCCCGAAGCTTTGCTGGATCGGAGCCCGGGGATCGTCATCGAGCTGAACGTGTGCTGAACTCGGAGGTGCCGTACGTTCGGTACTTGGATCGGTCGGATCGTGAAGACGTACGACTACATCAACCACGTTGTCATAATGCTTCCGCTTACGGTCTACGAGGGTACGTGGACAACACTCTCCCCTCTTGTTGCTATGCCATCACCATGATCTTGCGTGTACGTAGGAATTTTTTTGAAATTACTATGTTCCCCAATAGCTGCCTACCCAGGGCATGGCGAGTTCAGGTGAGGCAAGGGATGGAGTGCCTGAGCCAAGGGAGAGTGATAGTGTGCAGGATGCCGCCGAGCAGAACAATGGAAGGGTGGTGCCGGTGTCGATGGCTTCAGGAATGACACCACAAGAAGCAGTGGCGTGCGGTAGACTCAAGGCTTTTTGCTCTCACATCATGAAGAAGCTTGCGCCACCAATTCTCAAGGAGATCCAGGCCTCCTCACTTAGGCCGGAGGCGGAGCCTTTCACACCCAAGCGCACGACGAGGGCAGCCAAAAGAACTGCGGCGCTGGGCACTTCGACAGCCACGCCGGCAGAAAACGTGCTGCTCAGGACGCTCGGCTTGGTCCCGGAGGATCTTCAGGTTGATGACTCGGCGGTGCAAGAGCTGAAGACCTTATTCGACTCGCCGCTCCGTGAGCAGCATGTGCGCGTCATAGCGGCGCTGTTTGGTAAGCCCTTGCCAGGGAAGATACTTGGAGCGGGCGGGGCTGAGAGGATTGGCGCGCACTAGGGGTGCGCGCTAGGAGTAGGGAGCGACATCGTTGTTCATGGATGTCAACCCTGTGGTGACTTGCTGGAACATTGACGGTTTGAACAGTCCGACAAAGAGGAAAGCGGTGAGAGAGTTCCTGACTTCGGTGGAGCCTAATCTTGTGTGTTTGCAGGAAACAAAATTGGAGGTTGTAGACCATTTTCTCTTAATGCAATGTTGTGGCCCATCATTTGATGGCTTTGCTTACTTGGCGGCTGATGACACGAGAGGAGGGATTCTACTTGCTTGGGATACCACGGTGCTGCAGGTAGATCGTATCCAGAGGGATACTAACTTCCTCACGGGGATGGTTCACCCTAGAGCTGGTGAGGATTGGTGGATTTCGGTGGTTTACGGCCCCCAAGGGAACATAGCAAAAACACAGTTTCTGGAGGACTTGGCGGCTAGGCGTGCTCTCTGCCCTGGTCCTTGGATGGTGCTTGGGGACTTTAACATGATCTTGCGCACAAACGAGAAGAGCAACACTAACATAAACCGCACGATGATGAACAAATTCCAGAGCTTTGTCGATAGTAGCGAGCTGAAGGAGCTTTATATGCATGGGCGTCGGTTCACCTGGTCGAGTGAAAGAGAAAACCCTACTCTCACTAGAATTGACAGAGTCTTGGTTTCGGTCGATTGGGAGCTGGCGTGGCCAGATTGCCTGCTGCAGGCTCTTTCGACGAGTGTCTCCGATCACGCGGTCTTGGACATCACCACCACACTAGTAGAAAAACACCTAATAATTCCGGTTCGTAAGGGCCTTTAGTCCCGGTTCATGAACCGGGACTAATGGGTCGTTACTAATACCTCCACCCATTAGTCCCGGTTCAAACACGAACCGGGACCAATGTGCCTCCACGTGGCCCTGTGCGCCAAGCCCAGTCAGGGGGCCTTTGGTCCCGGTTGGTGGCTCCAACCGGGACCAAAAGTCAATTTTTTTAACAAAAGTGGCTGCTTTTTTGGGGGTTATTTTTAGGTTGTTATTAGCTAGC
This sequence comes from Triticum dicoccoides, assembly GCF_002162155.2. Lineage (NCBI taxonomy): Eukaryota > Viridiplantae > Streptophyta > Magnoliopsida > Poales > Poaceae > Triticum > Triticum dicoccoides. Next base: position 332,018,937 of record NC_041389.1, on the reverse strand, counting down.
TAATAGAGAGAAGTGTCCTCTCTTATATCTTCGTCCTTGGTTTATCAATGTTGCTGCTATGTTCATTTCACCCGCAGATATAACATGCTCATGCATGCTCGCATCATACATCATCATATATAATAACAAGTCCTACTAATCATGCATCATAATACAACTTCTACTCGTTATTAATAATAAGTCATACGATCATCATCCTCATAGTCATCGAACCCAACCCTACATCATTGTTCTTAGCACATGATCACCAGTATCTCAGCTAGGACCTAAACACCCTTAAGGTAAAATAGCATAAAACAATATAGACCCTGACTCTCCATTATGAAGAATGGCGATCATCCTGTCTCCAATTCTTGCCCTTTGCTGCTTATTGCTTCCAAGAAGCTCCTTACGACTGTCCATACATTTTTTCCATTCTTTGATTGTTACGTCTCCACTTCTTTTAGAAACCCGGTATGGACAGTTGAGATTCGTAGGACGACCTGGTTGTATGTTCAAAACATGAAGGCTACCATGCGTATACATCAGATGAGGCACACAATCATTCGGGATTATCTGTTGAAAAACATAGTAATAACTTCGTAGTTAGCAATGGCGTACTAGTTTTAGAAGTGTGCAAAAAGATGCACGGATGTTGTAATAGTAAAAAATAATCTTACCAGGGTATCTCCATGGTAGTTACCGTAGTTCAACATGTGCACTAGTGGCACGTATTGACCATAATGTTGAGGAGTTTGATTGTAGATATTGTAATTCTCAAGATCAGTACAAAATCCGACCAGATGATTTTTCTCCTGATAAGTTAATTTGGAGCCTTCGGTGTAGTAGGTTCTGTCTACCATCTTCCGCACATTCTTTGAAGAATTAAAATAAGTTGTCAATGGAGATAAGTTGTCAACTATATATTTTGAAATAAACAATATAAATTACTTAATAACTATGTTAAGCTCACATGGGGGAAGAATTGGAGGTGTATCCACAAGGATCCAAATCGAAGGTCTCTCTTGCTCGATTGTAGGATCACCAAGATCCATGGTGACAAGCATACCCTCATAGAGACCATACATCTTGCAAAGTGCTTCCCAATTTTTGCAACCAAAATGGGTTACACTCTGAGCATTGTACAACTTTACTTGAAAATCCACACCATGATGGGTACTTAGGATAATTTTTTTGGTTTCGAAACTTTCATGGTCTTCAAAACCCATCCTCTCCAAGACATAGCGTCTTGCAAAGCATGGGATAAGCTAGTCGAATTGGAAAAGATAAAAAATACACGTTAAAATAGTTGAAGTTGTGCTTAATTATGAAAAAAAACTATTGTCGTCGTTGCGTACCGTATGAACATCGCAGGTCTCCTCGAGCTTAATGCTGAAGCGCCAATCTTCGTCCAGCTCAATGAACCTGTCGCGGATACCTCAGTCGTCGTGGCACCAGTCGCACTCCCCCGGGCGGTTTTCGTCGTCCGATGAGTACGACATTTTCGGCCTACGTTCATAATTCAAATATTAAACTAGATCATTATTATTAATCACGGGTTGACTATCGATGATCGATGTACGTAGCTCCTCCTTTCATTCCTGAATGCATTATTATATCAAATTGTCTAGCACACGGGAATGAAGGAGAACTTATCCAATATGAGCATTCAATAAGCAAAACCAAATCATAAAATAAGCAAAACCAAATCATAAAATAAAGTATAGTATTCAAATTAGCATGCATTCAATAATTATAAGCAAAAGTACATCATCTCTTGGTGTTCGTACATCGTCAAATATTATCACTAATACAACTAGGACCGTAGCGCCCGACGGGTATCGACGCGGGCGGTGGACACCCAAAGATAAGGAACCATCACAGGATCATAGCTCCAGTGAGATCCCTGAAGAACCTGCCAGGTATTGTCGAACATGCCCTCCAATGCAACCATGTAGCGACGGACGTGCTCGTCCTCCTCGCTGACACGGTGACGTACCACCTCCGCGGTGTCCGGATGCCTCACCACCATCACTGGCCCACGCGACCGCCACCAAACAAGGATCGGGTCAACAACGGGCTGCCTCCTCACCAACCTAAGTCCCCCGGAAGGTAGCACCTCCCAATACCAGCCCGGCGGAGCCCAGTCCCGAACATGGCCCTGATCAAGCAGGCCTCCACCGCCGAGTCGACGACGACGAGGATGCGGGATAGGCATCGCCGACGTTGATGCGACAACTACTTCTATATATAGTTAAATAAAAGTAGGTTTATTAATTAAATCAACTATCTAGTTCAACTACTAAGCACTTACTATAAATAAATAAGTAGTACTTACTAAAAACAAACTACTTCTATATATAGTAAATAAATTAGTTTATTAAATCAACTAGCTAGTTCAACTATATATAAACTACTTCTTATTTTTTTCCTTTTTCTAAATACTATGAGCAAAAAAATCATTAAAATTCTATGAACAAAATTAATTACTACACATCTAATCTAACAAAAAATATAATCTAACAAAAAAAATCTATGAACTACATATCAAAATTACTACACATCTAATCTAACAAAAAAAATCTAATTAATCTAACAAAAAAATCTAACATAATATAAACAAATTAATCACTACACATCTAATCTAACAAAAAATCTAATCTAACAAAAAAAATCTATGAACTACATATCTAAATTACTACACTAACCTAACAAAAAGATCTAATTAAATCTAACAAAAAAATGAAGGTGGCCGACGTACGGCCGACGAAGGCGACGGCGAGGTGCTCATGTACGGCCGGCGACGACGACGGCGAAGGCGACGGCGAGGTGCGGAGCGGGGCGGCGACGTCGATCGGGGCGGCGCGGGCA